>NC_140175.1:118675-123207 GCF_963971535.1 Notolepis coatsorum | reverse complement strand
TATATATATCAGGAGAAATGCATTTACGTTTGCATTTGAACAGACGTTTCGAGTCAAAGTGTCAAACGACTTGGCTTTCTGTGCATCGCGTTTCAAACGCTGCCTGTTTAGTTCAGCAGCTGATGACAGATGAAAGAAATAGACTTTAGTTCAGCAGCTGATGACAGATGAAAGAAATAGACTTTAGTTCAGCAGCTGGTAACAGATGAAAGAAATAGACTTTAGTTCAGCAGCTGGTAACAGTATATACTCTCTTTTTAGACTCTTTTTGTACTCTGGTATGTCATAAATGTCTAAATGTAACAGTACTGTCATGTATGTCATAAATGCTATGATGAATTGAAAATGGGGACCCTGATGTAAACTAGATGAAAGTCTTTCTCTGGTCTGCATCCCCTTAACAGATGTTATAACGGATGTATAGCAGATGTTCTCCACGTCTATACGCGAAACGGTAGGAGATAAAGAAATAACGATCACATCCCAACAGACATTTCTCCAAAGACTGGCATTGACCCCCATCCTCCTCCCATCCTCCTCCCATCCTCCTCCCATCCTCCTCCCCTCCACCTGTCTGCTCTTCTCTCCATCTCCCCCCCTCTCCTCCCTCCTTCCTCCCCAATCTGGCTGCTGTAATGAATTTTTACCTGCTGGCACAGACTGCTTTAAACTCCATTTGGACCCGTGCCTACAATTACCTCCAGAGTCTCCCAAAGTAACTGCGCGCGGCCTAATTAGTATGCATTATCAATTAACAAACTTAATAGCTGGCAGATTGATTAGATCCTCTGTAGCAGGGCCAGAGCTGAAGCCAAACACAAAATGAAAAATCATCTCCCTACACACTATTCCTCTTGCACACGGATGCATGCAGCGTGTGTGTGTGCGTGTGTGTGTGTATAATTGAGCCACACATATGTTTATTAAACACAAAAAGGAACAGGCTCTTTTCTATACCATTGAGCTATATTATATATATATATTAATGGATAGATGGATATAGATAGATAGATAGATAGATAGATAGATAGATAGATAGATAGATAGATAGATAGATAGATAGATAGATAGATAGATAGATAGATAGATAGATAGATAGATAGATAGATAGATAGATAGATAGTAGATAGATAGATAGATAGATAGATAGATAGATAGATAGATAGATAGATAGATAGATAGATAGATAGATAGATAGATAGATAGATAGATAGATAGATAGATAGATAGATAGATAGATAGATAGATAGATGATAGATAGATAGATAGATAGATAGATAGATAGATAGATAGATAGATAGATAGATAGATAGATAGATAGATAGATAGATAGATAGATAGATAGATGGATAGATGGATAGATGGATAGATGGATAGATAGATAGATAGATAGATAGATAGATAGATAGATAGATAGATAGATAGATAGATAGATAGATAGATAGATAGATAGATAGATAGATAGATAGATAGATAGATAGATAGATAGATAGATAGATAGATAGATAGATAGATAGATAGAATAGATAGATAGATAGATAGATAGATAGATAGATAGATAGATAGATAGATAGATAGATAGATAGATAGATAGATAGATAGATAGAGCAGCTCAGGGAGGAGAGGAGAGGTGGTTGAAAGCAGAAGTATACAGACCTCTCCTGACTTGACAACAAACACATTCTAAATAGGCCCCTTTGTGCTTCCTGTTGTTTGTTTTAATACAGTTGCTGGCAGGAAATATACAGGAGCTATGTTCCCCTAGCAACGGCATGGCAACGCTTCTGAAAAGGTGTCTCTCTCTTCGTGCAGAAGGCGGCGGCAGCTCGGTGTTAAGAAAGGAAACTAAATGAAATGTGCTTCGAGAGCGAACAGCAGGGGAGGCCTGTTAGGGAAAGGAAAACAATTTGTCAGGGAGATGGAAATTATAGTTAAAGCAAAGCATTCATTTTCTGGACATTGACGTCGCCATCAAATTGTGCTGTCCTACATAAAAGTCGCTGAATAGATGGGAATGTCTACATTTTTCACCCTCCCTCGCTTCATTCATCTCTACATTTACTGCATTTTGACAAGGTGTTCGTGATGATATGTATTTGACTGAGAATGCCTCCATAGCCTGTAGTATGTTCTGGTGGGAGCAAATATAGTCAAATAAACATCATCTATCTATCTATATATATTTATCTATATTATATATATATATACTACATCTAAACAAATTAAATAAAAGTATATATTGACTTGTGTTTCAATAACTTGATACATCAACATATACCCAGAGAATACATGTTTCATTTCTTCTTTCTTTCTTTCTTTCTTTCTTTCTTTCTTTCTTTCTTTCTTTCTTTCTTTCTTTCTTTCTTTCTTTCTTTCTTTCTTTCTTTCTTTCTTTCTTTCTTTCTTTCTTTCTTTCTTTCTTATTCATATATATATATAATATACAGTATATACACGCACACACACACACACACACACACACACACACACACACACACACATATATATATATATGTATAATTATTAATTCATTTTTTAGATGTAGTATTTGGCTATTTGGTGCTATTCTATAGCTTTCATATACTATAGCAGAATAACAATTGATTTTAAATGGGAAAACGTCCCAATGAAACGTCACTGTTTATGAAAAGTCCTAATAGTGGAATAACACTTATGAACGCGTTACCAGAACATGTTTGACGGCGCAGTTTGAGACGCAGATCGGCCTCTGAGTGTTCAGCCTCGCGCCGCTGTCCTGGTGCTGAAAACTAATGTCGCCTCGATTCTGCCGCCGCGTTCACCTGCAGCTACAAATGGTCGAATTAAAGACACTCGCTTATTTACATAAATATCAATAACAAAACATTATGACAATTACCCGCCCTATTGGCCACAAACTTTATATGCTTGAAAATATACTTTATTTTCATTAGGAGGCATGAAATGCAGTCATTAGCGCATTCATTAAGGCCACTCTAAACAATTATCTGGGTTAGTTTTTCAGTTATCCCATAATGGGTCATTGTCGTGATAGAATAAACATCACAGGAGACATGATTGTATATTATATAGATATATATATAATATAGTTCTGCACCGGCGCTGTAGGACACAAGGAACAAATAAAATAATGTTTGCACTTTTATGGTTTCCATTACAAACGGTTCCTCGCCGCATCACCGACAGCGGGTTCGAGCACAGAAACCCATTACCCGCTGCAGACGTGCAGTTGTCCAGAAAGTTCACGGCGCCGGTAACACACCCGGTAATACACCCGGTAATACACCGGCAGGGGGAGGGGGGGGCGGGATGAGGAGTCACATACAATGAGCGTCACGGGAGGGGGGGGGGGGGGGGGGGGGGGGGCACTGTCCGGGGGGGGGGGGGGAGGGGACATGGTGACTGAGTGCAAAGAAATTCTGAAAATACGACATATTAATATTAATGCAGCGGCATCAAGGCCGAGGATTACCTGCAGAGTATGTCGTGTAAAATACACCGCTTAGCGTTACACTCAGTACAGAACTGATTTATATATTATTATACACCCAGTTTAATCACCTGCACTGGACAACATTCATGTTTTTTTCACGGGAAATTCACTGTATTATTTTACAGATTACTTTTGTTTTTCTACTTTAAGTGTAAATGCCATAAAAATATACAGTAAATGACCTTTTATCAAAATATGAACCATTAAAATAAAGGTTGTAATCTGTAAATGTATTTTGATTTGACTGTAATTTGACAGTAAGTATTTGGCAGACATTTACAGTTTTCTTGCAGCTTTTTTCTTACAGTGTAGAGATAGAGTATGTCGTGTAAAATACACCCGATTAGCATATACACTGAGTAGTACTAATGTATATATTATACACTGAGTAGTACTAATGTATATATATTATACACTGAGTAGTACTAATGTATATATTATACACTGAGTAGTACTAATGTATATATTATACACTGAGTAGTACTAATGTATATATTATACACTGAGTAGTACTAATGTATATATTATACACTGAGTAGTACTAATGTATATATTATACACTGAGTAGTACTAATGTATATATTATACACTGAGTAGTACTAATGTATATATTATACACAGAGTAGTACTAATGTATATATATTATACACTGAGTAGTACTAATGTATATATATTATACACTGAGTAGTACTAATGTATATATTATACACTGAGTAGTACTAATGTATATATTATACACTGAGTAGTACTAATGTATATATATTATACACTGAGTAGTACTAATGTATATATTATACACTGAGTAGTACTAATGTATATATTATACACTGAGTAGTACTAATGTATATATTATACACTGAGTAGTACTAATGTATATATTATACACAGAGTAGTACTAATGTATATATATTATACACTGAGTAGTACTAATGTATATATTATACACTGAGTAGTACTAATGTATATATATTATACACTGAGTAGTACTAATGTATATATTATACACTGAGTAGTACTAATGTATATATTATACACTGAG
>NC_140175.1:73675-108675 GCF_963971535.1 Notolepis coatsorum | reverse complement strand
ATGTGTAATGATTATTTTTCTAACTTGGAGAGAAAAACAGTTAATAGAACGATACAATATTCTCACGCTACAATTTGTTTTCTTTATCACAGCATCAATATGTGACTTGAAAGTGAGTCGAGCGCAAGACACGTGACAGAATTTGCACCAATTACATCAAATTTAACTACACGGTGACCAAGTATCCGTTCGCGAAGAAAGATCTAGTCCCAACTTTAAAATTATGATTGCGCAAAACCGGGTGGATTCTAAATGGAGAACTTTTTATTCCTAAATCTACACCAATTGATCTTTCACCCAGAGTGAAAATTGCGTCGTCCACCGAGGTGGGAACGGGATGAAACGATACAGGCTTCACCTTACGGCCTAATGCTCAGGTTGGGAAACTAAGGGTGGTAAAGGGATCCCAACCTGAGCACGACATAAGAGCAATTCACAGACATTTTTGGTCGCAAACAACAGGTGAATGTAATCAGATAGCAGGTGATTTATATTAGATATCTTTTATATAGGCTACACCGTGGGAAGGGGGAAATGCAATTTCATTTCTCTGTATGTCTTGACATTATGAGAAGTGACAATAAAGCTGACTTTGACTTTATTGTGAAATGACAACTATGGCCAATGCCATTGTACGGGGAAACACACCACGACTATTCCTTCTGGCTCGTAGTGTGGAATCAAAAGCATTATGAAGCAAGATTCCCCCTTCAACCAAACACGCGCTGTAACTGTTCATCATACGTGTGTATTTAACACGCGTGTCGAACTCTGATGACCAACGGGCTGAACGGAGGACCCCGATGTAAACAAGACAAACGTCTTTCTCTGGTCTGCATCCTCTTAGCAGTTGTGTGTATTGAGCTGTACTGTATTGTACCCATTCTGCAATCTGTTAATAACATGTTCAATCAATCAATCAATCAATCAACGTCACACTGAGCGTCGTTTCCACATGTATTTCCAGACGTGTTTAGTCAAACTGACTGTATTTCCAGACGTGTTTAGTCAAACTGACTGTATTTCCAGACGTGTTTAGTCAAACTGACTGTATTTCCAGACGTGTTTAGTCAAACTGACTGTATTTCCAGACGTGTTTAGTCAAACTGACTGTATTTCCAGACGTGTTTAGTCAAACTGCACAGCGTCATGTCAGACTCCAGGCTGGTCCGTGGCTGCAGGCTCAGTGACGCCCCCTGCAGGCTCAGTGAGGTGTGGCTGCAGGCTCAGTGACGCCCCCTGCAGGCTCAGTGACGCCCCCTGCAGGCTCAGTGATGCCCCCTGCAGGCTCAGTGATGCCCCCTGCAGGCTCAGTGATGCCCCCTGCAGGCTCAGTGATGCCCCCTGCAGGCTCAGTGATGCCCCCTGCAGGCTCAGTGATGCCCCCTGCAGGCTCAGTGACGCCCCCTGCAGGCTCAGTGACGCCCCCTGCAGGCTCAGTGATGCCCCCTGCAGGCTCAGTGACGCCCCCTGCAGGCTCAGTGACGCCCCCTGCAGGCTCAGTGACGCCCCCTGCAGGCTCAGTGACGCCCCCTGCAGGCTCAGTGACGCCCCCTGCAGGCTCAGTGAGGTGTGGCTGCAGGCTCAGTGACGCCCCCTGCAGGCTCAGTGAGGTGTGGCTGCAGGCTCAGTGACGCCCCCTGCAGGCTCAGTGAGGTGTGGCTGCAGGCTCAGTGACGCCCCCTGCAGGCTCAGTGAGGTGTGGCTGCAGGCTCAGTGACGCCCCCTGCAGGCTCAGTGAGGTGTGGCTGCAGGCTCAGTGACGCCCCCTGCAGGCTCAGTGACGTGTGGCTGCAGGCTCAGTGACGCCCCCTGCAGGCTCAGTGACGTGTGGCTGCAGGTTATTTGGTGGAAGAAGTACGCAGTTAATTTACTTAACCCTTTCACTGCCACACGACAGAAGGTTAGCCCTTTACTATCACACAACCGACGGCGATGCTCCATCATTAGCATCATTAGCTTTGTGGATGTTAAAGTGACATGATTAAAGGTCATGTTAAAGTGGTATGTGGTCCAGTTATGCTGCTCTGATTAAAGGTCATGTTAAAGTGGTATGTGGTCCAGTTATGCTGCTCTGATTAAAGGTTATGTTAAAGTGGTATGTGGTCCAGTTATGCTGCTCTGATTAAAGGTTATGTTAAAGTGGTATGTGGTCCAGTTATGCTGCTCTGATTAAAGGTTATGTTAAAGTGGTATGTGGTCCAGTTATGCTGCTCTGATTAAAGGTTATGTTAAAGTGGTGTGTGGTCCAGTTATGCTGCTCTGATTAAAGGTTATGTTAAAGTGGTATGTGGTCCAGTTATGCTGCTCTGATTAAAGGTTGTGTTAAAGTGGTATGTGGTCCAGTTACGCTGCTCTGATTAAAGGTTGTGTTAAAGTGGTATGTGGTCCAGTTATGCTGCTCTGATTACAGGTTATGTTAAAGTGGTATGTGGTCCAGTTATGCTGCTCTGATTAAAGGTTATGTTAAAGTGGTATGTGGTCCAGTTACGCTGCTCTGATTAAAGGTGATGTTAAAGTGGTATGTGGTCCAGTTACGCTGCTCTGATTAAAGGTGATGTTAAAGTGGTATGTGGTCCAGTTACGCTGCTCTGATTAAAGGTGATGTTAAAGTGGTATGTGGTCCAGTTATGCTGCTCTGATTAAAGGTGATGTTAAAGTGGTATGTGGTCCAGTTATGCTGCTCTGATTAAAGGTTATGTTAAAGTGGTGTGTGGTCCAGTTATGCTGCTCTGATTAAAGGTTATGTTAAAGTGGTATGTGGTCCAGTTATGCTGCTCTGATTAAAGGTGATGTTAAAGTGGTATGTGGTCCAGTTATGCTGCTCTGATTAAAGGTGATGTTAAAGTGGTATGTGGTCCAGTTATGCTGCTCTGATTAAAGGTGATGTTAAAGTGGTATGTGGTCCAGTTATGCTGCTCTGATTAAAGGTTATGTTAAAGTGGTGTGTGGTCCAGTTATGCTGCTCTGATTAAAGGTTGTGTTAAAGTGGTATGTGGTCCAGTTACGCTGCTCTGATTAAAGGTTGTGTTAAAGTGGTATGTGGTCCAGTTATGCTGCTCTGATTACAGGTTATGTTAAAGTGGTATGTGGTCCAGTTATGCTGCTCTGATTAAAGGTGATGTTAAAGTGGTATGTGGTCCAGTTATGCTGCTCTGATTACAGGTTATATTAAAGTGGTATGTGGTCCAGTTATGCTGCTCTGATTAAAGGTCATGTTAAAGTGGTATGTGGTCCAGTTACGCTGCTCTGATTAAAGGTCATGTTAAAGTGGTGTGTGGTCCAGTTATGCTGCTCTGATTAAAGGTGATGTTAAAGTGGTATGTGGTCCAGTTATGCTTAAAAACGACAACATTTCCTTTTAAATGTAGTGGAGCAAAGGTACTCTTTAAGTTCCTTAAAATGAAAATAACTCGAAATCATACTTAAGTACGGTACTTGAGTAAAAACACTTAGTCCCTTCCCACCGCGGGCTGTTGGTGTGCGGGGCGCTCTCTCTCTGCCGTCACCGCGGGCCACATTAATCCACACGCAATTAGGTGTCACTGTGCGCGCCGCTCTGTTTGATGATGGCCCCGGGCTGGGCGCAGCGAGGGCCCCTAATCAGGAGAGTAAACTCCGCTATATTTCAATTTGGGAGCGCGCTCTTCCGCTCAGGGGGTCTGGCACGGTGATAAATAAAACGCCCGTTTACTCTCAGAGACACATCCGAAGTGCACTCGCCACCGGCGGCCTAATCATCGCCCGCGTTTGGACTGCCGGCCATAAATCACACGACCGGAGACGCCGTGATTAGGGGACGTCTCTGGAGCCTGGTCGACCGGAGACGCGGTGAAATCATCTTCAATTTACTAAAATAAAACAAACAAACAAACAAACAAACAAACTGTAATGTAATAGTGTGTTTATTAATAAGCAACTCGTTTAAACTGCAGATTCAAATTATTTATTGCCAATATTTATTGTAATATTTAATATAACCGATAGAGCCTCATCTGCACCTTTGTTTGCACTGTACATTTTTTCCTCATGTTTTTATATTCAGATCTAACTTTATTTCCTATATTTATGTCTTTCTACTATTACCCTGCCCATACCTGTACCCCCCCCCCCCCCCCCATGATGTTATGACTTGCTATTGAACCCAAGGGGATCAATAAAATAATATCTTATCTTAACTTATTAATATGTACAGTGATACAGGTATAAAGACACTATGGTAGTAAGTCATACTGGCCAGCAGTGTAACTAGTAAGAGTAGGTAAGAGATATGTACAGATATAGATATAGTATTAATATGTACAGTGATACAGGTATAAAGACACTATGGTAGTAAGTCATACTGGCCAGCAGTGTAACTAGTAAGAGTAGGTAAGAGATATGTACAGATATAGATATAGTATTAATATGTACAGTGATACAGGTATAAAGACACTATGGTAGTAAGTCATACTGGCCAGCAGTGTAACTAGTAAGAGTAGGTAAGAGATATGTACAGATATAGATATAGTATTAATATGTACAGTGATACAGGTATAAAGACACTGTGGTAGTAAGTCATACTGGCCAGCAGTGTAACTAGTAAGAGTAGGTAAGAGATATGTACAGATATAGATATAGTATTAATATGTACAGTGATACAGGTATAAAGACACTATGGTAGTAAGTCATACTGGCCAGCAGTGTAACTAGTAAGAGTAGGTAAGAGATATGTACAGATATAGATATAGTATTAATATGTACAGTGATACAGGTATAAAGACACTATGGTAGTAAGTCATACTGGCCAGCAGTGTAACTAGTAAGAGTGGGTAAGAGATATGTACAGATATAGATATAGTATTAATATGTACAGTGATACAGGTATAAAGACACTATGGTAGTAAGTCATACTGGCCAGCAGTGTAACTAGTAAGAGTAGGTAAGAGATATGTACAGATATAGATATAGTATTAATATGTACAGTGATACAGGTATAAAGACACTATGGTAGTAAGTCATACTGGCCAGCAGTGTAACTAGTAAGAGTAGGTAAGAGATATGTACAGATATAGATATAGTATTAATATGTACAGTGATACAGGTATAAAGACACTATGGTAGTAAGTCATACTGGCCAGCAGTGTAACTAGTAAGAGTAGGTAAGAGATATGTACAGATATAGATATAGTATTAATATGTACAGTGATACAGGTATAAAGACACTATGGTAGTAAGTCATACTGGCCAGCAGTGTAACTAGTAAGAGTAGGTAAGAGATATGTACAGATATAGATATAGTATTAATATGTACAGTGATACAGGTATAAAGACACTATGGTAGTAAGTCATACTGGCCAGCAGTGTAACTAGTAAGAGTAGGTAAGAGATATGTACAGATATAGATATAGTATTAATATGTACAGTGATACAGGTATAAAGACACTATGGTAGTAAGTCATACTGGCCAGCAGTGTAACTAGTAAGAGTAGGTAAGAGATATGTACAGATATAGATATAGTATTAATATGTACAGTGATACAGGTATAAAGACACTATGGTAGTAAGTCATACTGGTCAGCAGTGTAACTAGTAAGAGTAGGTAAGAGATATGTACAGATATAGATATAGTATTAATATGTACAGTGATACAGGTATAAAGACACTATGGTAGTAAGTCATACTGGCCAGCAGTGTAACTAGTAAGAGTAGGTAAGAGATATGTACAGATATAGATATAGTATTAATATGTACAGTGATACAGGTATAAAGACACTATGGTAGTAAGTCATACTGGCCAGCAGTGTAACTAGTAAGAGTAGGTAAGAGATATGTACAGATATAGATATAGTATTAATATGTATGGATATAGTATTAATATAATAATTAAAACAAACAAACAAACTAACTGTAATGTAATAGTGTGTTTATTAATAGGCAACTCGTTCATACAAAATCAAAAAGGCTAATGCAGCAATTAGGCGACCTTATTTTTATTATAATATATTCTAAGGAGGCAACACGACTGTAAGATAAGATAAGATAATTACATACACACAGATCGGCCTAAACACCGTGTGGGGATTAATGTAAAGCATAACCTTGTTGGCTTATTGTAGTCAAAATCAGATTCAGAGTTTTTTAGATTCAGAGTTTTATTTGCCATATGTAAGTAATATAAATCATACTCATACAAACACATACATTCAGTTCCCCCATGGGCAAAAAATAAATGAAATAGAAATAAATTCAGAGAGCAATATAGATAGTGGGTATATACACTATCGATTAAACCTGAATTATCGGCCTGACAATCAACGTGCCTGATCATGGTAACAAACCAGGAAACACGCACGGACGACACGATTACAACCTTTAATGCGTGTAATCCCCGGGATTATGTGCCTCGAAGGTAAACTATATATCTCCCCAAAGCAGCCTGTCTCTAAACCCCTCCCACATGGGACCAGCCTGTCCCTAAACCCCTCCCACATGGGACCAGCCTGTCCCTAAACCCCTCTATGGGACCAGCCTGTCCCTGAACCCCTCACATGGGACCAGCGCGGTCCTCACAGTGGGGGGGGGGGGGGGTCCTCAGGGGGGGGGGGGGGGAGGCGGGGTCCTCACAGGGCTAATTGGCTGATATAGTTCATTTAGCTAATCCCCCAGTGGCGCCGCTGCCCTCAAAGCCCCTAAACGGAGTGGATTAAAGTGCGACATAATCTCTATTCACATATCTCCATATGACAACCGCTTACAGCGCGTCCAATTAGAGGCGCGTCACTTTCCATTGAGGCCCGCGCGGCGCGGCGCGCCCGGTGCGTGGTCCCAACAATAGAGCCCGCCGCCTCCTGAGTCCTGCCGCTCCCCAAAAGTGACTCGATCGACCCGGGAGCCCCTCCAGCGGGATCCCGGGGGATTAGACGGCCGGGTCGGGACTGAGGGATGTTGGGCGGAAAGAAACGGCCCTTTTCTTCTCCCTTCGCTCTCAATTAAAGTGCGCGGCTGTGCGTGCGTGCGTGTTGTTCACCGCGTGGAAATGAGATGCGCATTTAAATGTGAGGAGCGCGTCCGCCGCCTGTCGCCACCGCGCGCGAACCTGCCGCCACGGCCCGCGCGTTAATTAACTGGAGAGAGAGAGAGAGAGAGAGAGAGGAAGGGCAGGTTTCATCCTCCTCTACCTCTGAGAGAGATTGATTGATTGATTGAAAACTTTATTAACAGATTGCAGAATGGGTACAATACAGTACAGCTCAATACACACAATTGTTAAGGGGATGCAGACCAGAGAAAGACTTTCGTCTTGTTTACATCAGGGTCCCCCATTTTCAATTCATCAGGACATACAGATAGACAGTACTGCTACATCTAGACATTTATGACATACCAGATTTGCAAATACAGTACTGTTTGTGATACAAAAAGAGTCTAGAAAAGAGTATATATACATTTGACGTAGAAACTGTACATTGGAGGAGGTTGGGTGGGTGGGGTGGGGGTTGGGTAGGAGGGGTGGGTGGGTGGGGGACACTGTACAAGCAAAACTGTACATTGGAATATTGACAAAACCATACTTGGTCATTTACTGTACATTGGAGGGGGTTGGGTTAGGACATTTACATGGGCCAGTTTCGAATTGCAGTCTCCCGTAGGTGTCCCTTGAGAGTGGTTTTGAAAGTGGGTAGTGATCCACATTATTTTACAGCTGTGGGTAGGGCGTTCCACATTGATGTGGCATAATTGCGAAACGTGTTTAGTCCCTTGTTTGAGCCGAATCTGGGTTTAACATGATTTGTGGAGCTAGTCCCTCTCTACTCTCACAGATATAGTCTCAGCCATGAAACCAACCACCTCCCCCCTTGACATAGTTCCCTCTGTTCTTCTCAAAGAAGTATTTCCCACAACTGGCCCCAGCATCCTCTCTATCATAAACACCTCCCTAGTCACTGGTACCGTTCCAACCTGCTTCAAACAAACAGTGGTCCAGCCCCTTCTGAAAAAACCCAACCTAGACTCCACCCAGCTCAATAATTACAGGCCAATCTCCAAGCTCCCATTCCTATCAAAGGTCCTTGAAAAGGCTATTCTCTCCCAGCTGTCTCCCTACCTGCACTTGAATAACATCCTGGACACATTTCAGTCAGGTTTCAGAGCCAACCACAGCACAGAATCTGCCCTGCTTAAGGTCACCAATGACCTGCTCCTCACTACAGACAACCGGGACTGCGCTGTCCTTATGCTCTTAGACCTCAGTGCAGCTTTCGATACAATAGACCATGCTATCCTCATTGACCGTCTCCACCAAGCAGTTGGTGTCAGTGGCACAGCCCTATCATGGTTCACCTCCTACCTCAGTGACAGAAGCTTCTCCGTTAACATCGGAAACTGCTCCTCCCCCTCTTCCTCTCTCTCTTGCGGGGTTCCACAAGGCTCCATCCTTGGCCCTATCCTATTCTCCCTATACATGCTGCCCCTTGGTCTGATAATTAAAAAACACAACATCTCTTTCCATTTTTATGCTGACGACACTCAGGTCTATCTCCCCATGAAACCCAACAATATAAACAATCTTGACAGTCTTCATTCCTGCCTAGACGACATCAAATGCTGGATGGCACACAATTTTCTACAACTCAATCACTCAAAATGTGAAATCCTCCTTTTTGGCCCTCCAAACCAAACCAATGTCATTGCCAGCAGCCTGGGTAACCTGTCTCCCCTAGTCAAGCCCTTTGTTAAAAACCTGGGCGTGCTCTTTGACCCCGAGTTTTCCTTCAATAGGCAGGTAAACTCGGTGGTGAAGGGATGCTTTTTCCAGCTCCGGTCCATAGCCAAGATCAAGGCCATTCTCTCCCCCTCAGACCTGGAAAGAATAATTCACGCCTTCATATCCTCACGCTTAGACTACTGTAATTCCCTGTACCTGGGGCTAAATAAATCCACCATAGCCCGTCTACAACTCCCCCAAAACGCTGCCGCTAGACTGCTCACAGGTACCCGGAAGAGAGCTCACATCACCCCTGTACTTGCCTCCCTCCACTGGCTCCCGGTGCGCTTTAGAATAGACTTCAAGGTCCTCTTAATGGTGTACAAAGCCCTAAATGGTAAAGCCCCTGCTTACCTAGCAGACCTCCTCACCCCCTATACCAAGGCCAGGGCCCTCAGATCGGCTGATAAGGGTCTCCTAACCACTCGTAGGTCCAACTTCAAGTCTAGGGGGGGACGTGCTTTTGCGGTCGCAGCCCCTGACCTCTGGAACAGCATCCCCATGTCCATCAAATCTGCCCCCTCCATCGAGTCTTTTAAATCAAAACTCAAAACCCACCTATATCGCCTGGCCTTCCCTGACTCACTTTGACTCTTGCCGTACTTGTTGACGTGTTGTTCTGTTTTTCCTTTGTCTATCCGGTCTATCCGTTGATTTTATTTTATTTCTCTGTTTATTTATACTTTTCTTTGTACTTAGCTTAGCCATGTGAAGCACTTTGGTTGACAAGCGTCATGTTTAAACGTGCTATACAAATACATTTGATTGATTGATTGATTGAGAGTCAATTCAAGAGTTTTATTTGTCACGGCATACAAGTATACAATGAAATGCGGGTGGTTTTGCCCGCAACGATGTGCAATAACATATAATAGAATCCAATAGAACAACATTGTGCAATAAACAAGTAACATTGTGCAATAAACAAGTAACAAAGTAGGGCATATCGGTATATGTACATAAGTTATTTACAGAGCATGGAGGGACATGCTAGGTCCTTTGGTAGTGCAATACACTGTTAGCTAGGCACTGGGTCTTTCTGTACATGCAAATTTATACAATCTCAGGTTATGCTATACTATTTTTAAAGTGACCTTTCCTTAGTGGCCATAAGTGTGGGCGTGTGCAGCATGAGTGTGTGCTTGCTCATGTTAAAGTGGCTGCTAGTGTGGCGAGCGTGCACAGCGTGCGTGTTGTGTGTGTGCTCATGTGTGCTTGTGTGTGGAAAGTTCAGTGTTCGTGGCACTCAGTGTTCATTGTTCAAGGCTCTGATGGCCTGGGGGAAGAAGCTGAGCCGAAGTCTCTCTGTCCTAGTAGCTGGTGTTCGCAGGCGTCTGCCTGACCTCAGCAGCATGAACAGGCTGTTATTGGGGTGGTGAGGGTCTTTCATTATTCTGCAGGCTCTGGATTTGCACCTCTTGTTGTATAGAACCTGCAGGGGTGGTAGTGCAATACCCGTGGTACGCTCAGTTGAGCGCACCACTCTCTGTAGGGCCTTCTTGTCCTGTGCCGTGCTGTTTCCATACCAGGCAGTGATGTTTCCAGTCAAGATGCTCTCTACAGCTCCGGAGTAGAAGGACTGGAGTATCTTCCCAGATACCCTATGAACTTCCTTAACTGTCTCAGGTGGTAGAGGCGCTGTTTCGCCTTTTTTACAACTGTGTCTATGTGTGTTGACCATGTCAGATCCTCTGAGATGTGGACCCCCAGGTACTTGAAGCTGCTCACCCTGTCCACGGTAGCCCCCGTTAATCATCAGTGGTGTGTGTGTCTCCTGCTGTCCTCTCCTATAATCCACGATCAGCTCCTTGGTTTTACCAATGTTCAGGAGCAGGCTGTTGTCCTGGCACCAGCGTTCCAGTTCATCAACCTCCTCCCGGTAGGCCTTCTCGTCGTTGTCCGAGATCAGCCCCACCACCACTGTGTCGTCCGCAAACTTCACTATGGAGTTGGAGCTGAACTTGGCCACACAGTCATGTGTGTATAGTGAGTACAGCAGGGGGCTCAGAACACAGCCCTGGAAGTGGGCAGGGGTGAGGTGGGTTCTAGGAGTAAGGTCAAGCAGTAGTCTGACCAGTTTGTTTGAGATGTTTGTAATTTTGTTTTCTAGCGCCTTTGAGGTGCTTTGGTACCATGAGGTGCAAGCATAGTCGTAGTACCCTTGAATGAGTGCTCCTGCCAGAGTCTTCAGGGTATTCTTGTTTACCAGAGAGGAGATCCGGTACTTTTTTGATTACATTGGATTGCCATTTTGTCACAGGAAAGATTTGCCTCTAGGTATGGAACCCAGGTTAGGGTAATTTCATCTTTCCTTGTGACAATATTGTCACCCACTGTAACTGAGAAGCCGTCAGTCTTGGTGAGTTTGTTATTTGAACCGAAGAGAATGGACTCTGTTTTGCCCATGTGTAATGATAGTTTGTTATCAGCGAGCCATATGCAGATTCTGCCGAGTTCTGAGCTGAGGGCTTTTTCAACCTGTAACTTGTTCTTGTCAGAGACCAGCAGGGGCTGAGTCGTCTGCAAACAGGAACAAGTTGCAGTCACAGGCTGACGACATGTCATTTGCATAAATTAGGAACAGTAGCGGACCTAGTATGCTTCCTTGTGGAACACCACAGCTTACTGTGAGGGGGGGGGGGGGGGATAGGGGTACCGTTTACCTCCACCATCTGCTCTCTCCCCTCCAGGTAGGATTGCATCCAGCTCACTGATAGACTATCAAACGTATTGCTTTTAGCTTGTCAATCAGAATGGAGTGATTGACAGTGTCGAAGGCCTTTTGTAGGTCCAGCAGAAAGAGAGAGAGAGAGAGAGAGAGAGAGAGAGAGAGAGAGAGGGGAAGGGCAGGTTTCATCCTCCTCTACATCTGAGAGAGAGAGAGAGAGAGAGAGAGAGAGAGAGAGAGGAGAGAGAGAGAGAGAGAGAGAGAGAGAGAGAGAGAGAGAGAGAGAGAGAGAGAGAGAGAGCGAGAGAGAGAGGGGAAGGGCAGGTTTTCATCCTCCTCTACATCTGAGAGAGGAGAAAGAGAGAGAGAGAGAGAGAGAGAGAGAGAGAGAGAGAGAGAGAGAGAGAGAGAGAGAGAGAGAGAGAGAGAGAGAGAGGAAGGGCAGGTTTCATCCTCCTCTACATCTGTGGTTTCTAGCAAATTCATTCAGTCTCCCTGCGAGCGAAGGAGGATTTTAAATAGCGAATTAGCATTCAGATGAGAGCGCACGCATGGCGGGAGGGAGGGGGAGGGAGGGGGGGGGGGCAGAGGGGAGGGAGGGGGGGGGGGGGCAGAGGGAGGGAGGGGGGGGGGGCAGAGGGAGGGGGGGGGGGGCAGAGGGAGGGAGGGGGGGGCAGGAGGGGGAGGGAGGGAGGGGTGGGGGGCAGAGGTCGAGATGTACAAGAGTAAATGTAGGCTATAATAACTTGGGTGGTGTATTAATGATGCGCACGTGACCCCCTGTGACGTCATGTCCACCTCGCGTGCTCAGAGGAGTCTGGGCACAATGTCCCCCTGCTGGGCCCCCCCCCCCCCCCCATCACCCCCCATCACCCCCCCCCCCATCACCCAATAAAACCTGCTGCCCCCCCCCCCCCCCCCCCATCACCCAATAAAACCTGCTGCCCCCCCCCCCATCACCCAATAAAACCAGTGGTTTCCCGAAGTTCCTTCCTGTAGGAAACAAGAATTGTGTTTGTTACTTTTATATCATGCCAGTTAGGGTACCTAGTGTATTCTGCACCTAGTGTATACTGCACCTAGTGTATACTGCACGTAGTGTGTACTGCACGTAGTGTATACTGCACGTAGTGTGTACTGCACCTTGTGTATACTGCACCTAGTGTGTACTGCACCTTGTGTATACTGCACCTAGTGTGTACTGCACCTTGTGTATACTGCACCTTGTGTATTCTGCACCTAGTGTATACTGCACCTAGTGTATACTGTACCTTGTGTATACTGTACCTTGTGTATACTGCACGTAGTGTATACTGCACCTAGTGTATACTGCACGTAGTGTGTACTGCACGTAGTGTATACTGCACGTAGTGTGTACTGCACCTTGTGTATACTGCACCTAGTGTGTACTGCACCTTGTGTATACTGCACCTAGTGTGTACTGCACCTTGTGTATACTGCACCTTGTGTATTCTGCACCTAGTGTATACTGCACCTTGTGTATACTGCACCTTGTGTATTCTGCACCTAGTGTATACTGCACCTAGTGTATACTGTACCTTGTGTATACTGTACCTTGTGTATACTGCACGTAGTGTATACTGCACGTAGTGTGTACTGCACCTTGTGTATACTGCACCTAGTGTGTACTGCACCTTGTGTATACTGCACCTTGTGTATACTGTACCTTGTGTATACTGCACCTAGTGTGTACTGCACCTTGTGTATACTGCACCTTGTGTATTCTGCACCTAGTGTATACTGCACCTTGTGTATACTGCACCTTGTGTATTCTGCACCTAGTGTATACTGCACCTAGTGTATACTGCACGTAGTGTGTACTGCACCTTGTGTATACTGCACCTAGTGTGAATGAATGAATGAATGAAAACTTTATTTAACAGATTGCAGAATGGGTACAATACAGTACGGCTCAATACATACAATTGTTAAGGGGATGCAGACCTGAGAAAGACGTTTGTCTTGTTTCCATCAGGGTCCCCCATTTTCAATTCATATAGACATATATGACATACATGACATACAGATAGTCAGTACTGCTACATCTATACATTTATGACATACCAGATTTGCAAATACAGTACTGTTTGTGATACAGAAGGAGTCAAGAAAAGGGAGTATATACATTTGACGTAGAAACTGTACATTGGAGGTTGGGTGGGGGGGGTTGGGTACATTGGGATATTGACAACCATACTGGGTAATTTACATTGGAGGTGGTTGGGGGGGGGGGGGGGGGGGGCGGGGGGCACACTGTATAAACAAGTAACACTGTACATTGAGGGGGGGGGGGAGGAGACACTGTACAAACAAACACAATTGTACATTGAACTATTGACAAAACCATACTAGGTAAATGACTGTACATTGGAGGGGGTTGGAATGATTGGGTTAGGATATTTACAGGGGCCAGTGTTGAATTGCAGTCTCCCGTAGGTGTCCCTTGAGAGAGGTTTTGAAAGTGGGCAGTGATCCACATTCCTTTACAGCTTTGGGTAGGGCGTTCCACATTGATGTGGCATAATTGCGAAACGTGTTTAGTCCCTTATTTGAGCCGAATCTGGGTTTGACATGATTTGTGGAGCTCCCTCTGGTGTTGTGATCGTGGTATTCGCTGACCTTTGGGAAGTATTTTGACATGTACATGGGTACCTTGGTCGTGTAGTGTATCTTGTAGACCAGGCCCATTGCAAGTTGTTGTACTCTGTCGTCTACTCTAAGCCATCCTAGGTTGTCGAAGTGGGCAGGGGTGAGGTGGGTTCTAGGAGTAAGGTCAAGCAGTAGTCTGACCAGTTTGTTTTGAGATGTTTGTAATTTTGTTTTTAGCGCCTTTGAGGTGCTTTGGTACCATGAGGTGCAAGCATAGTCGTAGTACCCCTGAATGAGTGCTCCTGCCAGAGTCTTCAGGGTGTTCTTGTTTACCAGAGAGGAGATCCGGTACAAGAATCGAGTTCGTTGGTTGACTTTTTTTATTACATTGGATGCCATTTTGTCACAGGAGAGATTAGCCTCTAGGATGGACCCCAGGTAGGTAATTTCATCTTTCCTTGTGACAATATTGTCACCCACTGTAACTGAGAAGCCGTCGGTCTTGCTGAGTTTGTTATTTGAACCGAAGAGAATGGACTCTGTTTTGCCCATGTGTAATGATAGTTTGTTATCAGCGAGCCATATGCAGATTCTGCCTAGTTCCGAGCTGAGGGTTTTTTCAACCTGTAACTTGTTCTTGTCAGAGACCAGCAGGGCTGAGTCGTCCGCAAACAGGAACAAGTTGCAGTCACAAGCTGACGACATGTCATTTGCATAAATTAGGAACAGTAGCGGTCCTAGTATGCTTCCTTGTGGAACACCACAGCTCACTGTGAGGGGGGGGGATAGGGTACCGTTTACCTCCACCGTGTGTACTGCACCTTGTGTATACTGCACCTAGTGTGTACTGCACCTAGTGTATACTGCACCTAGTGTATACTGCACGTAGTGTGTACTGCACCTAGTGTATACTGCACCTTGTGTATACTGTACCTTGTGTATACTGCACCTAGTGTATTCTGCACGTAGTGTGTACTGCACCTTGTGTATACTGCACCTAGTGTATACTGCACCTAGTGTATACTGTACCTAGTGTATACTGCACCTTGTGTATACTGCACCTAGTGTATACTGCACCTTGTGTATACTGCACCTAGTGTATACTGCACCTAGTGTATACTGTACCTTGTGTATACTGTACCTAGTGTATACTGCACCTAGTGTATACTGTACCTTGTGTATACTGCACCTAGTGTATTCTGCACGTAGTGTGTACTGCACCTTGTGTATACTGCACCTAGTGTATACTGCACCTAGTGTATACTGTACCTAGTGTATACTGCACCTTGTGTATACTGCACCTAGTGTATACTGCACCTTGTGTATACTGCACCTAGTGTATACTGCACCTAGTGTATACTGTACCTTGTGTATACTGTACCTAGTGTATACTGCACCTTGTGTATACTGCACCTTGTGTATACTGCACCTAGTGTATACTGCACCTAGTGTATACTGCACCTTGTGTATACTGCACCTAGTGTATACTGCACCTTGTGTATACTGCACCTAGTGTATACTGCACCTAGTGTATACTGTACCTAGTGTATACTGCACCTAGTGTATACTGCACCTAGTGTATACTGCACCTTGTGTATACTGTACCTAGTGTATACTGCACCTTGTGTATACTGCACCTAGTGTATACTGTACCTTGTGTGTACTGCACCTTGTGTATACTGTACCTAGTGTATACTGCACCTTGTGTATACTGCACCTAGTGTATACTGTACCTTGTGTATACTGCACCTTGTGTATACTGTACCTTGTGTATACTGCACCTTGTGTATACTGCACCTAGTGTATACTGTACCTTGTGTATACTACACCTAGTGTATACTGCACCTAGTGTATACTGTACCTAGTGTATACTGTACCTTGTGTATACTGCACCTTGTGTATACTGCACCTAGTGTATACTGCACCTTGTGTATACTGTACCTTGTGTATACTGCACCTAGTGTATACTGTACCTTGTGTTTACTGCACCTTGTGTATACTGCACCTTGTGTATACTGCACCTAGTGTATACTGCACCTAGTGTATACTGCACCTAGTGTATACTGCACCTTGTGTATACTGCACCTTGTGTATACTGCACCTAGTGTATACTGCACCTAGTGTATACTGCACCTTGTGTATACTGTACCTTGTGTATACTGTACCTTGTGTATACTGCACCTTGTGTATACTGCACCTAGTGTATACTGCACCTAGTGTATACTGCACCTAGTGTATACTGCACCTTGTGTATACTGCACCTTGTGTATACTGCACCTAGTGTATACTGTACCTTGTGTATACTACACCTAGTGTATACTGCACCTTGTGTATACTGTACCTAGTGTATACTGCACCTTGTGTATACTACACCTTGTGTATACTGTACCTAGTGTATACTGCACCTTGTGTATACTGCACCTTGTGTACACTGCACCTTGTGTATACTGCACCTTGTGTATACTGTACCTTGTGTATACTACACCTAGTGTATACTGCACCTTGTGTATACTGCACCTAGTGTATACTGTACCTTGTGTATACTACACCTAGTGTATACTGTACCTAGTGTATACTGCACCTAGTGTATACTGCACCTAGTGTATATTGCACCTTGTGTATACTGTACCTAGTGTATACTGCACCTAGTGTATACTGCACCTAGTGTATACTGCACCTTGTGTATACTGCACCTAGTGTATACTGCACCTTGTGTATACTGCACCTAGTGTATACTGCACCTAGTGTATACTGTACCTAGTGTATACTGCACCTAGTGTATACTGCACCTAGTGTATACTGCACCTAGTGTATACTGCACCTTGTGTATACTGCACCTTGTGTATACTGCACCTAGTGTATACTGCACCTTGTGTATACTGCACCTAGTGTATACTGCACCTTGTGTATACTGTACCTAGTGTATACTGCACCTTGTGTATACTGCACCTTGTGTATACTGCACCTTGTGTATACTGCACCTTGTGTATACTGTACCTTGTGTATACTACACCTAGTGTATACTGCACCTTGTGTATACTGTACCTAGTGTATACTGCACCTTGTGTCTACTGCACCTTGTGTATACTGCACCTAGTGTATACTGTACCTAGTGTATACTGCACCTTGTGTATACTGCACCTAGTGTATACTGCACCTAGTGTATACTGCACCTTGTGTATACTGTACCTAGTGTATACTGCACCTTGTGTATACTGCACCTAGTGTATACTGCACCTTGTGTATACTGTACCTAGTGTATACTGCACCTTGTGTATACTGCACCTAGTGTATACTGCACCTAGTGTATACTGCACCTTGTGTATACTGTACCTAGTGTATACTGCACCTTGTGTATACTGTACCTAGTGTATACTGCACCTTGTGTATACTGCACCTAGTGTATACTGCACCTTGTGTATACTGTACCCTGTGTATACTGCACCTTGTGTATACTGCACCTTGTGTATACTGCACATTGTGTATACTGCACCTTGTATCTACTGCACCTTGTGTATACTGTACCTAGTGTATACTGCACCTTGTGTCTACTGCACCTTGTGTATACTGCACCTTGTATCTACTGCACCTTGTGTATACTGTACCTAGTGTATACTGCACCTTGTGTATACTGCACCTAGTGTATACTGCACCTAGTGTATACTACACCTTGTGTATACTGTACCTAGTGTATACTGCACCTTGTGTATACTGCACCTAGTGTATACTGCACCTTGTGTATACTGCACCTAGTGTTTACTGTACCTTGTGTATACTGCACCTAGTGTATACTGCACCTTGTGTATACTGCACCTAGTGTATACTGCACCTTGTGTATACTGCACCTAGTGTATACTGTACCTTGTGTATACTGCACCTTGTGTATACTGCACCTAGTGTATACTGCACCTTGTGTTTACTGCACCTTGTGTATACTGTACCTAGTGTATACTGCACCTTGTGTATACTGCACCTTGTGTATACTGCACCTTGTGTATACTGCACCTTGTGTATACTGTACCTACTGTATACTGCACCTTGTGTATACTGCACCTAGTGTATACTGCACCTAGTGTATACTGCACCTTGTGTATACTGCACCTAGTGTATATTGCACCTTGTGTATACTGCACCTAGTGTATACTGCACCTTGTGTATACTGTACCTTGTGTATACTGTACCTTGTGTATACTGCACCTTGTGTATACTGCACCTAGTGTATACTACACCTAGTGTATACTGCACCTTGTGTATACTGCACCTTGTGTATACTGCACCTAGTGTATACTGCACCTTGTGTTTACTGCACCTAGTGTATACTACACCTAGTGTATACTGCACCTTGTGTATACTGCACCTTGTGTATACTGCACCTAGTGTATACTGCACCTTGTGTATACTGCACCTAGTGTATACTGCACCTAGTGTATACTACACCTTGTGTATACTGCACCTTGTGTATACTGCACCTTGTGTATACTGCACCTAGTGTATACTGCACCTTGTGTATACTGCACCTAGTGTATACTGCACCTTGTGTATACTGCACCTAGTGTATACTGTACCTAGTGTATACTGCACCTAGTGTATACTGCACCTTGTGTGTACTGCACCTTGTGTATACTGCACCTAGTGTATACTGCACCTAGTGTATACTGCACCTTGTGTATACTGCACCTTGTGTATACTGCACCTTGTGTATACTGTACCTAGTGTATACTGTACCTAGTGTATACTGCACCTAGTGTATACTGCACCTAGTGTATACTGTACCTAGTGTATACTGCACCTAGTGTATACTGAACCTTGTGTATACTGTACCTAGTGTATACTGCACCTAGTGTATACTGTACCTTGTGTATACTGCACCTAGTGTATACTGCACCTTGTGTATACTGCACCTTGTGTATACTGCACCTTGTGTTTACTACACCTTGTGTATACTGCACCTTGTGTATACTGCACCTAGTGTATACTGCACCTAGTGTATACTGTACCTAGTGTATACTGCACCTTGTGTATACTGTACCTTGTGTATACTGCACCTTGTGTATACTGCACCTTGTGTATACTGTACCTTGTGTATACTGTACCTTGTGTATACTGTACCTTGTGTATACTGTACCTAGTGTATACTGTACCTTGTGTATACTGCACCTTGTGTATACTGTACCTTGTGTATACTGTACCTTGTGTATACTGTACCTTGTGTATACTGTACCTAGTGTATACTGTACCTTGTGTATACTGTACCTTGTGTATACTGTACCTAGTGTATACTGTACCTAGTGTATACTGTACCTAGTGTATACTGCACCTTGTGTATACTGTACCTTGTGTATACTGTACCTTGTGTTTACTGTACCTTGTGTATACTGTACCTTGTGTATACTGTACCTTGTGTATACTGTACCTTGTGTATACTGCACCTTGTGTATACTGTACCTAGTGTATACTGCACCTTGTGTATACTGTTTACTTTTAGTCTTACTCATAGTATATATTCAGATTCACAACAGTTTACACTGTTTTTTTATTCTCATATTTCTATATTCACTTAATTATATTGTTTACACTGTACATTTTTTCCTCATATTTTTATATTCAGATCTAACTTTATTGCCTATATTTATGTCTTTCTACTATTACCCTGCCCATACGGTGTGGGTAACAGTACTGTATATTTGCATATCATATTATGTCACAAATGTAACAGTACTATATACCTGTATCTCATGTATGTCCCTATGCCATAAATGTCATCATGTCATGTATGTTGTGTATGTCATTAATGTCACTATGAATTGAAAATGGGGGACCCTGATGTAAACAAGACGAAAGTCTTTCTCTGGTCTGCATCCCCTTAACAATTGTGTGTATTGAGCTGTACTGTATTGTACCCAATCTGCAATCTGTTAATAACGTTTTCATTCATTCATTCATTCATTCATTCATTCATTCATACCTGTACCCCCCCCCCCCATGATGTTATGACTTGCTATTGCTATTGAACCCAAAAGAATCAATAAAATAATATCTTATCTTATTAATATGTACAGTGAAGAAGTCATACTGACCAGCAGTGTACCTGATTGATTGATTGAACACTTTATTAACAGATTGCAGAATGGGTACAATACAGTATAGCTCAATACACACAATTGTTAAGGGGATGCAGACCAGAGAAAGACTTTCGACTTGTTTACATCAGGGTCCCCCGTTTTCAATTCATAGTGACATTTATGAAATACAATACATACAAATAGTACTGTGTAAGAAAGAAAGAAAAGACCATAAGAAAAATATATACATCGAAGGGGAAGAAACTGTACATTGGAGGGGGTTGGGTGGGTGGGGGGGAGGGGATTTGGACATTTACCGGGGCCAGTTTCGAATTGCAGTCTCCCGTAGGTGCTCTTTGAGAGTGGTTTTGAAGGTGGGTAGGGATTCACATTCCTTTACAGCTGTGGGTAGGGCGTTCCACATTGATGTGGCATAATTGCGAAACGTGTTTAGTCCCTTGTTTGAGCCGAATCTGGGTTTAACATGATTTGTTCAGCTCCCTCTGGTGTTGTGGTCGTGGTATTCACTGACCTTTGGGAAGTATTTTGGGTACCTTGGTCGCGTAGTGTATCTTGTAGACCAGGCCCATTGCAAGTTGCTGTACTCTGTCGTCTACTCTAAGCCATCCTAGGTTGTCAAAGTGGGCAGGGTGAGGTGGGTTCTAGCAGTAAGGTCAAGCAGTAGTCTCACCAGTTTGTTTTGAGATGTTTGTAATTTTGTTTTTAGTGCCTTTGAGGTGCTTTGGTACCATGAGGTGCAAGCATAGTCGTAGTACCCTTGAATGAGTGCTCCTGCCAGAGTCTTCAGGGTATTCTTGTTTACCAGAGAGGAGATCCGGTACAAGAATCTTGTTTGTTGGTTGACTTTTTTTATTACATTGGATGCCATTTTGTCACAGGAAAGATTTGCCTCTAGGATGGAACCCAGGTAGGTAATTTCATCTTTCCTTGTGACAATATTGTAACCCACTGTAACTGAGAAGCCGTCGGTCTTGCTGAGTTTGCTATTCGATCCAAAGAGAATGGACTCTGTTTTACCAAAGTGTGAATGAATGAATGAATGAATGAATGAATGAAAACTTTATCCCCCAGCAATGATAGTTTGTTATCAGCGAGCCAGGTGCAGATTCTGCCGAGTTCAGAGCTGAGGGTTTTTTCAACCTGTAACTTGTTCTTGTCAGAGACCAGCAGGGCTGAGTCGTCCGCAAACAGGAACAAGTTGCAGTCACAAGATGATGACATTTGTATAAATTAGGAACAATAGGAGATTACTAACATTAGTAACATTAGGAACTAGTAAGAGTAGGTAAGGGATATGTACAGATATAGTATTAATATGTAAAGTGATACAGGTATAAAGACACTATGGTAGCAAGTCATACTGGCCAGCAGTGTAACTAGAAAGAGTAGGTAAGAGATATGTACAGATATACAGTAGTATTAATATGTACAGTGATACAGGTATAAAGACATTATGGTAGCAAGTCATACTGGCCACTAGTGTGGTAGTGAAAGGGTTAACCCTTTGTTAGTGTGGTAGTGAAAGGGTTAACCTCCTTCACATGTTGTCCAGTCAACTAGACAATGAAAATAAATCTGCGTTCCTATTTGTGGAGGTGGGGTTAAGCCTGACCATCTGTTTACGTTGGGTGTCACGGACTGGGCCTTTCAAGCTAAATGTCCAACCAGACACACAGAGAGATCAAATGAAGTGAATGATAAATATAGTGTTTTGATTAGAGAAAGGTTCATGGAAAGCTAACTAAGACAAAGAAGCAGAACATTAGTAGTAATCACTATCACTATGAATTGAAAATGGGGGACCCTGATGTAAACAAGACGAAAGTCTTTCTCTGGTCTGCATCCCCTTAACAATTGTGTGTATTGAGCCGTACTGTATTGTACCCATTCTGCAATCTGTTAATAAAGTTTTCATTCATTCATTCACACACACACACACACACACACACACACACACACACACACACACACACACACACACACACACACACACACACACACACACACACACACACACACACACACGCACACACACACACACACACACACAGGGACGTGCACAGGACTTTAGAGGGGCAGGTGCTCAAAGGCTGAAAAGGGCACTGGGCCTGTGCTATTTTTGGGGGCCCTTTTTGGGTGGGGAGGGGCCTTTTTATGCTTTTTGGGGGGTTTTGGTGATCAAATATTGAATATTGAACTATAATAATCAGTGCAGGAGCTCACTTATCCTTGAAAGACACTTTTATCACTGACTTAAAAGGCCCATACATCTCCATAAATGTTCAGGGCGGAGGGAATAAGTGCTTACCCTACAGACCCCAAGTCTGTTAGGACAGCAGACTCGGTTGGCACTGCTCAAAACGTACCTTTTTAAAATAGCTTTTAAATGAATTTTTATCTTTATTTCATTGTCTTATTTTTCTTTATTTCTATACATTTTACTTAAATATTTTATTATAATTTGTATCATTGTTTTATGTAGTTTTTTATCATTTTATTTGTTCTTTTTTAATGTCAACATATTATTTATATTATTCAAATGACCTCAAACATGTTCCGTTGTGATGTCACAGTATGATGTCATAATCAAACATTCTAGAACATGTGTGATGTCACAGTATGATGTCATAATCAAACATTCTAGAACATTTGTGATGTCACAGTATGATGTCATAATCAAACATTCTAGAACATTTGTGATGTCACAGTATGATATCATAATCAAACATTCTAGAACATTTGTGATGTCACAGTATGATAATCAAACATTCTAGAACATTTGTGATGTCACAGTATGATGTCATAATCAAACATTCTAGAACATTTGTGATGTCACACATTTTTTAAATAGCTTTTAAATTAATTATTATCTTTATTTCATTGTCTTATTTTTCTTTATTTCTATACATTTTACTTAAATATTCTATTATAATTTGTATCATTGTTTTATGTAGTTTTTTTTATCATTTTATTTGTTCTTTTTTAATGTCAACATATTATTTATATTGTTCAAATGACCTCAAACATGTTCCGTTGTGATGTCACAGTATGATGTCATAATCAAACATTCTAGAACATTTGTGATGTCACAGTATGATGTCATAATAGAACATTCTAGAACATTTGTGATGTCACAGTATGATGTCATAATCAAACATTCTAGAACATTTGTGATGTCACAGTATGATATCATAATCAAACATTCTAGAACATTTGTGATGTCACAGTATGATAATCAAACATTCTAGAACATTTGTGATGTCACAGTATGATGTCATAATCAAACATTCTAGAACATTTGTGATGTCACAGTATGATGTCATAATAGAACATTCTAGAACATTTGTGATGTCACAGTATGATGTCATAATAGAACATTCTAGAACATTTGTGTACAGTATATATTCAACAATTCTCTCAGTAGATCTCAGATCTCAGAAGACCAAGTGAAGATATCACTTGTTGTTTCCGGCTACTTGTTTGTAAGCTTGAATATATTCTGTAGATACAATTTAAAATCCCCACATGGAAAAGGAACCAATGTCCTGTACAATCCTTAATGAACTGCCTCTGGAGGGAAGGTTCTGTGATGTGGTTATTAAAGTCAACAGCACTGAGTTTAATGCCCACAATGCCCTCCTGTGTGACTGCAGTGACTATTTCAGGTAAGTTTAGCTTGGTTCAGGTTAGCTTGGTTCAGGTTAGCTTGGTTCAGGGTAACTTGGTTCAGGTTAACCTGGTTAGTAAACAGATACTATACTGTACTTTTACTGTAAACAGATACTGTACTTCTACTGTAAACCGATACTATACTGTACTTCTACTGTAAACAGATACTATACTGTACTTCTACTGTAAACAGATACTATACTGTACTTATACTGTAAAAAGATACTATACTTCTACTGTGCTAAGACCCTATACTTCTACAGTGAAAATATATTACTACTAGGGCTGTCCCCGACTAAGGATTTGGATAGTCGACTATGATTGGCCAAAATTTGCCATTAGTCGACTATTAGTCGACTATAAAAAAATTTAAAAGTATAATATATTTTTGTATCATTCCATTTGGGCTGTGGGGGGTGCTTAATGTCTGAAGGAGTCGACTGAAGGCTTCTTGTCCTCTGCAAACGCATGCAATTGGTCCACTGATGGATACATCTTGATATTTGTCTAGTCTAGTGTGTTCATTAGATGGGTGAAATCCTCTTTCAGTGCCTCTGTGCCTGTTTTCTTAGGCAGTTGGCCTCTGGTGTGCATGCCATTAGCGTTAGCCACGCTTCTAAGAGGTTGGCAGTCGACTACGGCTCCTTTCGACCGATTAGTCGACTATCCGACTAATAGGGGTCAGCCCTAATTACTACCAGAGCATGTGAGCGGCGCGGAGCGGGCGAGTAATCCGCTCTTCGCTCTATACGTCTGGTTCCGCTCTCATTCGCTCATGTTGCCCCCCCCCCCCCCCCCCCCCAAGTCGCTCTCCGCTCGCTCACCGCTCACCTTCATTTGCGCATCAAGCGCTCCCCGCTCCACAGCCCGCTCAGCAAATTTTTTTTGGAGCATGATGTAAATTAGCTTGATTTGACCAAACTACAATAGTCTGCACCCACTGGGCCCCTTAAACAACTGTTTGTATTCAAGTTTCTTTATTAGTTGTCATACAGAAGTACAGAATACTTTTATACAAAATGCTTCTTTCTGTTACGCTCCAGAGACTGTGCTAGACAAAAGGATAAGTATAAAATAAAATAAGTATAGCAAGTATAAAATAGAAGTCACGTACGTAGACACAAGTGTTCAGTATGTGTATGTACAATGTTCAATGCAGAGTAGAAGTAACTGAGTTACCATACAATATACTATACAATATACTAATTACAATATACTATATAGTGCAAAGCAGTATTGAACCGTATTGTCTTGTACCCATTCTGCAATGTTAAATAACGTTTATCCATTCAACTAGCTGTACTATGCTATGGTAGCTAGCCTAGCCGCAATGCTATGGCAGATCACATTCACGTTAGCATGTAAGCTAACAACAACAGCGTTACCTTTAGTCTCTCGCTTTTTGTGAGACTAAACTCCGCTCTTGGTGGTACATTGTGTTGATGACTCTGCACCCCCTGGGCCCCTTAACAACTGTTTGTATTGAGCCGTATTGTATTGTACCCATTCTGCAATGTTAAATAACGTTTATCCATTCAACTAGCTGTACTATGCTATGGTAGCTAGCTAGTTGGTTTCGTCTCATCAATAAATGAGGCAGAACACAGTGAATGTATCCTTTTTTTTTTATTGCACTTTGTTTGTTTCTCACTGAAAATAAATGTCTTCTCATTGGTTGAAAATGGCCTTCATGTTTGTACATCGCCACTTATTGCTTTGGCATTGTACTACATGTATATTACATCAGTTTCTGTGTGATCGTGTGCACTGAGGGGCTGGGAGAGGCTGGGAGCGGAGGAGAGCTCTCGCTCCGGAGTCGCTTGGACCCATTTTAAAGCCCACTCCACGCTCACTTCAAAATCCACCGTTCACATGCTCTGATTACTACACAGGACAGAATGTTGCTTACTGTTTACTCATCAGATATCTCTATACTCTGCGTCCCACAGAGCCCTCTTCACTCGCTGGAGCGACTCAGAGAAAGCAGTCTACACTATCCCTGGGGTGTCCCCGGGTATGATGCAGCTCATCATAGAGTACTCCTACACTAGCTTTGTGCTGGTGACAGCAGAGAACGTGGAAGAGCTTCTGGTGGCTGCAGACCAGCTTCGCGTCACTGGCATAGTAGGAGCTTGCTCTGACTTCCTAGAGGGCCAGCTGTCTCTGGAAAACTGTGTCGGCATCTGGAGGTTCGTGGACATCTACTGCTGCCCTGACCTGAGGCGCAAGGCCCATCTCTTCATCGTGTGCCACTTTGAGGAGATGTTGCACATCTCACAGGAGTTTGTGGAGCTGTCCCTGCAGCAACTGGTGGACATCATCGAGAGGGATGATCTGAACGTGAAGAACGAGGAGACGGTGTTCGAGGCTGTCCTCTGTTGGATCGACCACTCCCGTGAGGAGCGTAAAACACACATCCCTTTGCTGCTGCCCAAGGTAACTAATTGTATTACTGTGCATTACATTAAAACAACACTAGGTTCCCTAGGAACCCAAGGAGGACAACCTACACTACCTTAGGCTTACTGCACCTTATGTGGATACTGTGATACTATGAATAATGTATATTTCAGTGGATACCGTGATACTGTGAATAATGTAGACTCAGTAGATAGTAAATTATAACACTACCTTATGAATACTGCACCTTATGTGACACTGTGAATAATGTGAATATTTCTTCAGCTAGTCAGATAGTAAATTATATTGACCATATTGACCAAATTGTTTACACTGCCTGTGTTGTTTTTACTACCTGTACACTGTGTTGTTGTTTTACTACCTGTACCCCCCCCCCCCCTCCCCCCCATGCTGCTATGATGCCTGAATTTCCCCAAGGGGATCAATAAAGGAATATCTTATCTTATCTTATCTTAGTACAGTGGTTCTCAAACATTTGGGTCCAAACTGTTCCCTAGCAACAGAAACCGTCTACAACCGATGTCTAAGTTGTACCCGCTGTCTGCTTGTCTCTTCCCAGGTTCGCATGGGCTTGATGAGGCCTGACTACTTCAGGAGCAACGTCCAGAACAACCCTGTGGTGAGGGACAGCCACCACTGCAGGCCCCTCATCCTCAGCGTCCTGAACCCCCCTGGCTCCGACAGACTCCCAAACCCCCTGACCCGCCCACGCCGGCCCCAGGAGGTCCTATTGGCCATCGGAGGCTTGGGGGACGGCATCCTGACCAATGGCATGGAGGCTTACAATATCCAAGCCAGTGGATGGATGGACGTGAGCGTTGATGGGGAGATTCCCCGGTGGTACCACGGCACCGCTTATCTCCACGGTCTGGTCTACTGCGTCGGCGGCTGGGGCAGTAGGCAGCGTCTCAACAGTGTGCGCAGGTTCAACCCCGTCACTCGCAGCTGGCTGCAGGCGGCTCCCATGCACTCACGCCGCAGTGACGTCAGCGTGGTCGTGTTGGACGGCTGTATCTACGCCATGGGAGGGGAGGACGGAGACGTGATACTGAACACCGCCGAGCGCTACGAGCCTGAAACCGACCAGTGGACAGTGATCTCACCCATGCTGAAGCGCAGGAGCCGCGCCGGGGCAGCAGCCCTCCAGGGCAAGGTGGGTGGAACTGAGGGACACAGGGTGCTAGATGAACACAAGGAACGTTAGATCAGAAATCATAAATGTCTTTATTGCCAAGTAAGCTTGCACATACAAAAGATGTGTCTGGGTCCTTTGGTGCATCAACATTAACAGACAATTAAAGTAGAATGAAATCAAATGGAATATATAAACTAAATTAGAATATTCTTTCTTATTACAGGTTTACATCTGTGGTGGCTTCAACGGGGCAGAGCGTCTGTTCACAGCTGAGTGCTACAGCCCAGACACCGACCAGTGGACTCTGATCGCCCCCATGAGCAGCAGGCGTAGCGGAGTGGGAGTCGCTGCATACGGAGGACATGTCTATGCAGTAGGTGCACACGGAGACAAATGCTTTATACTAGATATTTTTATAGATATGTATCATTTGACTTTCAATGCTTCTGTGATGCCCTCATTTCCCTAAGTGGATTAATACAGTGTCTGCCTGCCTGCCTGCCTGAGCCACACACTAAAACATTCCTCTCATGTGTCCTGTCCTCAGGTGGGAGGGTGGGATGGTAGAAACGCCCTGCATAGCGCGGAGGCCTACAGCCCCTTGACTGACTCCTGGAGCGCCCTGCCCGACATGTTCACCCCCCGCTGCTTCTTTGGCATCGCGGTGCTGGACGACCTGCTCTTCGTGGTCGGAGGCAACTCCAATGGCTTCAGAAACATCTCCAACGTGGAGCGCTACGACCAGAGCAGCGACAGGTGGACTGTAGCCGAGGACATGAAGACCCAGCGCGGTGCCCTAAGCTGCTGCGTAATGCATGGCCTGCCATTTAATATGAGCCAGTACGCTGCTCCCCGTGGAGGAGGAGGAGGAGGAGGAGGAGGAGGAGGAGGAGGAGGAGGAGGAGGAGGAGGAGGAAGATGAGGAAGAGTAGGAGGAGGCGGAGGAGGAAGAGGAGGAAGAGGAGGAGGAAGAGGAGGAGGAGGAAGATGAGGAAGAGTAGGAGAAGGAGGAGGAAGATGAGGAAGAGGAGGAGGAGGCAGCAGCAGGGGATCCATCTAAGAACCTTAAACATTTATTAGACCAAAAGAAATCCTAAGAAATTAATAAATTACTATCAGCCAAAGGTGGTGCATTTCTTTCTTTTAGTAATTCAGACAATATCGGTTTTTAGTTTGTGTAATGTAATATCTGTTTTTAGTTTGTGTAATGTAATGTAATATCTGTTTTTAGTTTGTGTAATGTAATGTAATATCTGTTTTTAGTTTGTGTAATGTAATGTAATATCTGTTTTTAGTTTGTGTAATGTAATGTCTGTTTTTAGTTTGTGTAATGTAATGTAATATCTGTTTTTAGTTTGTGTAATGCACATAATATGGGAACTTTTATCCATATGGTTGAGCCTGTTAGGAATTGCACTGTCGCCTCACAGCAAGAAGGTCCAGGGTTCGATTCCCGCTTGGGGACCAGGTTTCCATGATGCCAGTTACCCAGGTGGGGTATCTCCCAGGCCTTTCTGTGTGGAGTTTGCATGTTCTCCCCGTGCTCGCAAGGGTTTCCCCCCCGATAAGATAAACCCAATGGAAAAACATGCACAACAATAGATCGCTAACGCTGTGGCGTCCTTGACGAAGACGGACAGGAGCACTTGGATTGGTCCCCTGGCGCGGCTCACGTTGACGCCTGTCTGCTCCCGGCTGCCCTTGGGGGGGAAGGACGACGGGATGGGTTAATCGCAGATACGAATTGCATGCCGATTGATGACCTCTGAGCAGGTCCTAAATTATTATATTATTTATTAACCCAAGCAGATTGCAGATCACTCTCTCTATATGGAGGTAAAAAAGAAAATATGGTAAAAATAATTGGCATAAAAAGGGCACTTTTTTATGAGGCACAAAAGGGCAGGTGCTTGTGCACCCGTTGGGCTCTATGTGTGCACGTGCCTGCTCGCTGTGCCCTTGAGCAAGGCACCTCAGCTTTAACCACTCCAGTGTTAGCTGCTCAGGGGCCAGTAGTAGAGTGCCTGACCATAGTGTCTTTATACCTGTATCACTGGACTTATAAATGCATATTAAATCAAATCAAATTGATTTGTGAAGCCCGAAATCACAAGTTGATGTCCCCATGGGCCGGACAAGTCTTCTTTAAACTATTCAAGAAGAAACATCCCAATAAATCAAGAACAAAAAACCCACCATGAAATCCAAAATATATGTAAAGTAATAAATGCAACACTCCCAGACATACCCCAGCGAAGGTAAGGAAAAACCTAGCAATAGGAAAAAAGCACCACAGGCGATGTGGAGGAGAGAAACCATAGAAGGGCCGTTCAAGGGGGGATCCCCCTTCTTGGATGTCGGTGATAATAATGTTGCTATGGATGGGTGGAGAATAAAACAGGTGAATAGTTGGTATGTATGTACATGTACGTGTAATAAAACACAAATATGTGCATGCAATAGCAACTGGGGTACATAAGAACATTTTTGAAACATTTAAATATATTACAACTCTGTACATACATGTGATTAGCATTATACTCAGTAAAACAAATGTATATATCTTATACCCAGCTTAATCACTATATTAATATTACTATTGCACTTTACTATTACATTTGCACTCGGGTTGGATGCCCCACCTATTTTCATTGTAATATACTTATGCTGTATGATGGCAATACATTTCAATGTAATCTAATCTAACTGGTACTATGACCTGAATGATGGTCCTAGAGGTCAGTGATTTGATGCTCTTTTGGTGTTTTGGCGATGGTGGCGTAAGAGAGTGCCGTCTTAACAGGTCGTCGGAAATCTCCCATATAGGCATTGGATTGGGTGGAGACCTGGTGACTGCATGCGAATGCCCTGTGTATGGGGACATGTCACCCATATAGAAACACACCTCTTCAATCAATATCTGAAATGCAAATAAATAAATAACCTTCTTAATAAATATAATATTTATATTGTAGTGTGTTCTATAGAGACATAATTTCCCATGGTATTGTTTTGATGTGTTGATGGGGCACTGTCACTTTAAGGAGGTTGGTTTTGGGGTTGGGCTGAGAGGAGACGCCCTGTGTGGGGTTTCATTGATAAATGTTTGATTACTACGAGCTGTCAGAAGCTAGCACGGCATAGTTCTGACAGCTGTCACTTGTGCTACTGCGAAATAAATGACACACGGCTTAGTGTTGTCAACTGATAGAAATTGTGCATTTCTCTATTCCGACGATTTCTACAATATAATATATATATAAATAACTGTCTTTTACTAGTACCTTACTACTATATGTACTATGTTACTATCCGTATACTACTACCTACCATGCTAATATGTCTATTATACTATGCACTCAGGGTGTAACACTCAAGTTAAATTTTTTTTTTTTAAAGATTTTTTTTTTGGCGTTTTATCGCTTTATTACTACTGGGCAGTCCAGTAGGGAGAGACAGAGGAGAAATGGGAGACAGAGTGGGGGGAAGACATTCGGGAAATAACGACGGATTCGGGAATCGAACCCGGGTCGCCTGTGTCGCGGCTGAGCGCGCTATGTGGTTCGCCACTGGGGCGCCCTAGTTCAACACTATTGGACGAACAATGCCACTGACCATAAGCTGCCAGAGATGCACATCTCCTGCTGACCAGAAAACCACACACTTTTCTGATAGTGGGGTGCCTGGACACTCAGTCATTTCAAATGAATGCGAAAGTTTCGTTTTCACTTCTAATTTGAAGATAAGGATCTATAGAACAATTTGGGCTTGAGTGTCAAGAAACCAGTTGAATTTAATAAAAATGTATCCAAAATGGCCACAATCGAAATCATGAATTCTTTAAAAACGTCGTAATGTTCACACAATTGCTGTGTAATATAATTTTGTATTGCTATTTTAAGTTAATACTGTGTGAGGAATCAACTGGAGTTCAAATATTGATGTTTTGAATATTCTGGTATGGCAAAAATCAAAGATGGCTGCAATTTCTGTATTTATTTTGAATTACGCTTCATAACTTTTATTCTATTGAACCTAGAATGGTGATGTTGGTGCCTGTACCTAGGTTTTCATGAATGAGTAATTGAATAAAAATAAAAGAAACATGATTGGAGCATATCTTATATGATATTTCACACAATGAGACAATAAATATGTGGAGAACTAGAGTTAGATATGAGAACTGTAAACAACATTTGATTGTGAAGAACAAACGATGATTGTGAAGAACGTCCTCATCACAAGAAAGGATCTGCATCTCAGCACCAATGTCAACGCCATGCCAAAGACCTGATGGTGGTGTTGCTGAGCAATGGGAATCCCTTTGAGGAGGGCAGTAAAGACCTCCAGGCTCCTCCAGGCTCCTCCAGGCTCCTCCAGGCTCCTCCAGGCTCCAGGCTCCATGCTCCTCCAGGCTCCTCCAGGCTCCTCCAGGCTCCTCCAGGCCCCTCCAGGCTCCTCCAGGCTCCTCCAGGCTCCAGGCTCCATGCTCCTCCAGGCTCCTCCAGGCTCCTCCAGGCTCCTCCAGGCTCCTCCAGGCCCCTCCAGGCTCCTCCAGGCTCCTCCAGGCTCCTCCAGGCTCCTCCAGGCTCCAGGCTCCTCCAGGCTCCTCCAGGCTCCTCCAGGCTCCAGGCTCCTCCAGGCTCCTCCAGGCTCCTCCAGGCTCCAGGCCCCTCCAGACCCCAGCAGGGCTCCAGGCTCCCCCCCCTCGCGGCCCCCACTCTGCCAGCCTGCTGAGGACAACAGCAGAGAGGGTAGGCTCTTTTAACTGAATACTGTGTACATCATTTTGAAGTGTGTGACTAAATTGTGTTGTGGAAATTGTTTGTAATTAGTTTCACCCAGCTGACAGAAACTGGAGGTGTGGCCTTTGTGCATGTAGTTAAGTAGGCACTTGTGACAGTTTTTCTGCTTAAATACCAGCTTTTTCTCTGTTGGATTCATTCTGAGGACAACAGCAGAGAGGGTAGGCTCTTTTAACTGAATACTGTGTACATCATTTTGAAGTGTGTGACTAAATTGTGTTGTGGAAATTGTTTGTAATTAGTTTCACCCAGCTGACAGAAACTGGAGGTGTGGCCTTTGTGCATGTAGTTAAGTAGGCACTTGTGACAGTTTTTCTGCTTAAATACCAGCTTTTTCTCTGTTGGATTCATTCTGAGGACAACAGCAGAGAGGGTAGGCTCTTTTAACTGAATACTGTGTACATCATTTTGAAGTGTGTGACTAAATTGTGTTGTGGAAATTGTTTGTAATTAGTTTCACCCAGCTGACAGAAACTGGAGGTGTGGCCTTTGTGCATGTAGTTAAGTGGGCACTTGTGACAGTTTTTCTGCTTAAATACCAGCTTTTTCTCTGTTGGATTCATTCTGAGGACAACAGCAGAGAGGGTAGGCTCTTTTAACTGAATACTGTGTACATCATTTTGAAGTGTGTGACTAAATTGTGTTGTGGAAATTGTTTGTAATTAGTTTCACCCAGCTGACAGAAACTGGAGGTGTGGCCTTTTGCTGCAGGTGTCACTCATCAGTAATTAGTGATAGTGATTTAAAGACTTGCTGGCATAGCGTCAGCGAAGCGTCGAGAAACGAAGAGGGACAAAGAGGAGGAGTTTTCCTGGAGTTCTCTGCAGAGGGATCCACCGATCCACCCAGTGCTAAGTACACCATAATCCCATATTCCCGTCCCACTCTGCTATTTCCCTACTATCTCGCTTCCTCCCTAGCCCCTTCAACCTCCTCGTACCACTCTTGACACCACAATGTGCCTCATACCTATATCCACAATCTGCTCCTCAAGAACAGAATCAACCCATCCACGCCAGTTTGCTAGCAACCCGGCTAATCTCTCCTACCCTCCTACAGCCACTAATACACCTGTCACAGTACAGGGAGGCTTATGGAATTGTCAATCAGCAGTCAAGAAAGCTGACTTCATTACTGCCTACGCCCATAGTCTAAATCTGCAGCTCCTGGCTCTAACTGAGACCTGGATAACCCCCAATAACTCGTCAACACCTGCAGCATTATCTACAAACTATAACTTCACTCACACACCTCGACCCTCCAGACGGGGTGGAGGCACTGGCCTCATGACATCTCCTTCATGGGCTACAAACCTAACGCAACTCCCAGAACTGTCACTCTCCTCCCTCGAATATCATGCAGTATCTGTCTCTAATCCTTTCAATCTCACCATTGTTACACTCTATCGCCCTCCAGGTCCCCTCGATCACTTCACAGATGAGCTGGACATGCTTCTAAGCTCCTTACCGGAAGATGGTACCCCGCTCCTTCTATTGGGCGACTTCAACCTGCCTGACTCATCTCAGTCGATCCCAGTGGTCTCCCTCCTACAACAATTTGACCTGACTCCCACTGCCATGCCTCCCACCCACAAAGCAGGCAACTCCTTGGATCTCATATTTTCCCGTAACTCCAGCATCATTAACACCACGGTAACTCCCCTACATGTATCTGACCATTCCTTCATATCCTTCTCACTAACTCTCATGCTTAACCGAAAAGTCTTCACCCCAACTCAAACCGTCTCACTCAGACGCAACCTGCCCTCCCTATCTCCCTCCACCCTCTCCTCTGACATAATATCCGCTCTACCTTTGAGTGACACCTTCTCTGCTCTCCCCACAGAGATGGCAACCTCCACCCTCCTCTCAGCCCTTGCAACCTCCTTCGACAAGCTCTGTCCCCTCGTTGAGAAACCTGCCCGCCGTTCCCCACCCAGTCCATGGCTGACGGATGCAGTGAGAGAACAAAGACAGGTCCTGAGAGCGGCTGAGAGGAAGTATAGAAAGTCACGCCTCACTGCTGACATCGACACATATCACAACCTCTTGTTAACATTCTCCAAAACCATTACTAATGCCAAAGCTTCTTTCTTTCACCATAGGATCGAGGCCTCTGCCAAGAATCTTCGCAAACTGCATGCTACCATGTCCTCCCTCCTCACTCCCCCCCCACCTCCTCCTCCCTCATCTTTTTCTGCCGAAGACTTTGCGATCTTCTTTGAGGAAAAAGTGGAGAACATCCGCAGCTCCTTCTCCCAACCCCCACCCATTCCAAACGCTGAATCGAGAACCTCATCCTTCACTCTGTCATCTTTCTCTCCCATTACAGAAGCCGAGACCCTGACACTGGTAACGTCGAACCGTCCGACTACATGCCAGCTGGACCAGCTACCCTCCCCACTCCTCCAGACCATAGCACCGGACATCCTCCCATTCCTAACTGCAACCATCAACTCCTCACTCAACTCGGGGGTGGTCCCCACCTCCCTAAAACAAGCCAGAGTCACGCCCCTCATAAAAAAACCAACCCTGAACCCCACCGTCATAGCCAACTATCGCCCTGTCTCTCTTCTCTCCTTCCTTTCTAAAACACGTGCTGTATCCAACCAACTTACTGCTTATCTCTTACAGAATGACCTCCTAGACCCCAATCAGTCTGGCTTCCGGACTGGCCACTCCACAGAAACGGCCCTCATTGCGGTCACAGAGGCACTTCACTTAGCAAAAGCGAAAGGCCTCTCCTCTGTCCTGATTCTCCTAGATCTATCTGCAGCCTTCGACACAGTCAACCATCAGATCCTCCTCGCGGCCCTCGCAGGAATGGGAGTGGCTGGATCTGCGCTGACATGGCTGACATCATA
>NC_140175.1:43675-68675 GCF_963971535.1 Notolepis coatsorum | reverse complement strand
TACTAACTCTCTACCTGGTGCTAACTCTCTACCTGGTACTAACACTCTACCTGGTACTAACTCTCTACCTGGTACTAACTCTCTACCTGGTACTAACTCTCTACCTGGTACTAACTCTCTACCTGGTACTAACTCTCTACCTGGTACTAACTCTCTAACTGGTACTAACTCTCTACCTGGTACTAACTCTCTGGTACTAACTCTCTACCTGGTACTAACTCTCTACCTGGTACTAACTCTCTACCTGGTACTAACTCTCTACCTGGTACTAACACTCTACCTGGTACTAACTCTCTACCTGGTACTAACTCTCTACCTGGTACTAACTCTCTACCTGGTACTAACTCTCTACCTGGTGCTAACTCTCTACCTGGTACTAACTCTCTACCTGGTACTAACTCTCTACCTGGTACTAACACTCTGGTACTAACTCTCTACCTGGTACTAACTCTCTACCTGGTACTAACTCTCTACCTGGTACTAACACTCTGGTACTAATCTCTACCTGGTACTAACTCTCTACCTGGTACTAACTCTCTACCTGGTACTAACTCTCTACCTGGTACTAACTCTCTACCTGGTACTAACTCTCTACCTGGTACTAACTCTCTACCTGGTGCTAACTCTCTACCTGGTGCTAACTCTCTACCTGGTGCTAACTCTCTACCTGGTACTAACTCTCTACCTGGTACTAACTCTCTACCTGGTACTAACTCTCTACCTGGTACTAACTCTCTACCTGGTACTAACTCTCTACCTGGTACTAACTCTCTACCTGGTACTAACTCTCTACCTGGTACTAACTCTCTACCTGGTACTAACTCTCTGGTACTAACTCTCTACCTGGTACTAACACTCTACCTGGTACTAACTCTCTACCTGGTACTAACTCTCTACCTGGTACTAACACTCTGGTACTAACTCTCTACCTGGTACTAACTCTCTACCTGGTACTAACTCTCTACCTGGTACTAACTCTCTACCTGGTACTAACTCTATACCTGGTACTAACTCTCTACCTGGTACTAACTCTCTACCTGGTACTAACTCTCTACCTGGTACTAACTCTCTACCTGGTACTAACTCTCTACCTGGTACTAACTCTCTACCTGGTACTAACTCTCTACCTGGTACTAACTCTCTACCTGGTACTAACTCTCTACCTGGTACTAACTCTCTACCTGGTACTAACTCTCTGGTACTAACTCTCTACCTGGTACTAACACTCTACCTGGTACTAACTCTCTACCTGGTACTAACTCTCTACCTGGTACTAACTCTCTACCTGGTACTAACTCTCTGGTACTAACTCTCTACCTGGTACTAACTCTCTACCTGGTACTAACTCTCTACCTGGTACTAACACTCTACCTGGTACTAACTCTCTACCTGGTACTAACTCTCTGGTACTAACTCTCTGGTACTAACTCTCTACCTGGTACTAACTCTCTACCTGGTACTAACACTCTACCTGGTACTAACTCTCTACCTGGTACTAACTCTCTACCTGGTACTAACTCTCTACCTGGTACTAACTCTCTACCTGGTACTAACTCTCTACCTGGTACTAACTCTCTGGTACTAACTCTCTACCTGGTACTAACTCTCTACCTGGTACTAACTCTCTGGTACTAACTCTCTACCTGGTACTAACTCTCTACCTGGTACTAACTCTCTACCTGGTACTAACTCTATACCTGGTACTAACTCTCTACCTGGTACTAACTCTCTGGTACTAACTCTCTACCTGGTACTAACTCTCTACCTGGTACTAACACTCTATCTGGTACTAACACTCTACCTGGTACTAACTCTCTACCTGGTACTAACTCTCTACCTGGTACTAACTCTCTACCTGGTACTAACACTCTACCTGGTACTAACTCTCTACCTGGTACTAACTCTCTACCTGGTACTAACTCTCTACCTGGTACTAACTCTCTACCTGGTACTAACTCTCTACCTGGTACTAACTCTCTACCTGGTACTAACTCTCTACCTGGTACTAACACTCTACCTGGTACTAACTCTCTACCTGGTACTAACTCTCTACCTGGTACTAACTCTCTACCTGGTACTAACTCTCTACCTGGTGCTAACTCTCTACCTGGTACTAACACTCTACCTGGTACTAACTCTCTACCTGGTACTAACTCTCTACCTGGTGCTAACTCTCTACCTGGTACTAACACTCTACCTGGTACTAACACTCTACCTGGTACTAACTCTCTACCTGGTACTAACTCTCTACCTGGTACTAACTCTCTACCTGGTACTAACTCTCTACCTGGTGCTAACTCTCTACCTGGTACTAACTCTCTACCTGGTACTAACTCTCTACCTGGTACTAACTCTCTACCTGGTACTAACTCTCTACCTGGTACTAACTCTCTACCTGGTACTAACTCTCTACCTGGTACTAACTCTCTACCTGGTACTAACTCTCTACCTGGTACTAACACTCTACCTGGTACTAACTCTCTACCTGGTACTAACTCTCTACCTGGTACTAACTCTCTACCTGGTACTAACTCTCTACCTGGTGCTAACTCTCTACCTGGTACTAACTCTCTACCTGGTACTAACTCTCTACCTGGTACTAACACTCTGGTACTAACTCTCTACCTGGTACTAACTCTCTACCTGGTACTAACTCTCTACCTGGTACTAACACTCTGGTACTAACTCTCTACCTGGTACTAACTCTCTACCTGGTACTAACTCTCTACCTGGTACTAACTCTCTACCTGGTACTAACTCTCTACCTGGTACTAACTCTCTACCTGGTACTAACACTCTGGTACTAACTCTCTACCTGGTACTAACTCTCTACCTGGTACGAACTCTCTACCTGGTACTAACTCTCTACCTGGTACTAACTCTCTACCTGGTACTAACTCTCTACCTGGTACTAACTCTCTACCTGGTACTAACTCTCTACCTGGTACTAACTCTCTACCTGGTACTAACTCTCTACCTGGTGCTAACTCTCTACCTGGTGCTAACTCTCTACCTGGTACTAACTCTCTACCTGGTACTAACTCTCTACCTGGTACTAACTCTCTACCTGGTACTAACTCTCTACCTGGTACTAACTCTCTACCTGGTACTAACTCTCTACCTGGTACTAACTCTCTACCTGGTACTAACACTCTACCTGGTACTAACTCTCTACCTGGTACTAACTCTCTACCTGGTACCAACTCTCTACCTGGTACTAACTCTCTGGTACTAACTCTCTACCTGGTACTAACACTCTACCTGGTACTAACTCTCTACCTGGTACTAACACTCTACCTGGTACTAACTCTCTGGTACTAACTCTCTACCTGGTACTAACTCTCTACCTGGTACTAACTCTCTACCTGGTACTAACTCTCTACCTGGTACTAACTCTCTACCTGGTACTAACTCTCTACCTGGTACTAACTCTCTGGTACTAACTCTCTACCTGGTACTAACTCTCTACCTGGTACTAACTCTCTACCTGGTACTAACTCTCTGGTACTAACTATCTACCTGGTACTAACTCTCTACCTGGTACTAACTCTCTACCTGGTACTAACTCTCTACCTGGTACTAACTCTCTACCTGGTACTAACTCTCTACCTGGTACTAACTCTCTACCTGGTACTAACTCTCTACCTGGTACTAACTCTCTACCTGGTACTAACTCTCTGGTACTAACACTCTACCTGGTACTAACTCTCTACCTGGTACTAACTCTCTACCTGGTACTAACTCTCTACCTGGTACTAACTCTCTACCTGGTACTAACTCTCTGGTACTAACTCTCTACCTGGTACTAACACTCTACCTGGTACTAACACTCTACCTGGTACTAACTCTCTACCTGGTACTAACTCTCTACCTGGTACTAACTCTCTACCTGGTACTAACTCTCTACCTGGTACTAACTCTCTACCTGGTACTAACTCTCTACCTGGTACTAACTCTCTGGTACTAACTCTCTACCTGGTACTAACTCTCTACCTGGTATTAACTCTCTACCTGGTACTAACTCTCTACCTGGTACTAACTCTCTACCTGGTACTAACTCTCTACCTGGTTGTTGTGAAGGGCCAGATTAAACCGAATATATATATTTATTTATATATATATATTTAATTGTATTTGTATATTCTCTAATATTCCCTGATATCCCTTGTATATTCCTTGTACAATATGCATTGAATATCCATTCTAGCCTACTGAACATCCCATAATAGTCTCCATTCTACTATTGGTCGAGACCTTGGTGCCAGGCTGCCATACCCCTCAGACCCAGTTCAAACGTACCGCTCGACATGTACGAACAAGTCCTAGTTCCGCGTAGGAATTTGGCTACCGCACCACTAATGGGACTATTTGTTCATAGTGCGTATATATACTGCGCTACTAAAGTAGGACTTTCTTTTCAGTCCAGTTTCTTACCCTCCAATAGAGTCACAGACGTAAAGCCTCCCCGCGATGCCACGTGTGGGAGTAAGGCCAAGTTCGGCCTACCATCGGTATTGAGACATCATGTATATTAATATTTGAATAGTCATATTTGGCACTATATCGTCGAGTTGGACGTAGTCTATTAAGCTAATAATAGTCTGTTAATATATAGTGCTTCGTGCGGTGAGAATACTACCGTAGTCAGTACCCCATCGTTTCGGGCAGAGAACTGGCTGCTTACCCAGGGTGGTTGACCCTATGTGAAGCTGCACCCGAGGAGCCCCAGAGCCGACGAGCGAGTGGACCTGTATACCGGATTATTCTACCGACGACAGCCCGCCTTCCCAGGCACGGATTATGCTTTGGATACTTTGATTATTCTATGGATAAAGACCCCCGACACTACCGTGTGTTGGAACCCCCCCCCCTGGAGAGGACGCAAGGTGAGGAGACGCTCTGCAAGATGAGGTCTCTCCACATCTCTCCCCCGTGGACCGGAGAGAGCCGGCCCACAAAGAGTCCACCTGCTTTCATCTGTGGTCCAAGGATCGCCGGCGCATTGAACGGCACTACAGTGGGTTCACCTGGGATACCCTTGGCCGGACGAGGCAGCTGGATTCTACCCCCCCCCCCCTCCTACTCCTGTCGGCTTACAAGCGACCGGATTAACCCCCTTTAGTGTATCCAGCCTATAATCATTAAAGTATCATTGCTGTTATTCCTTAACTATTCCAGGTCGTATATTTACCACCTGCGCCTTCAGAGATTGGACATTATCTATTGATATACCGACGAATACTCCTTGCCATAAAAGTGCATACTATTTCAATTCATAAATGTAATTAAGTGATTAAGTGCTTATTCTACACACCATCGCTGTGTAGGAAATAAAGACCTGTTTCTAATTCGTACATTTGTGTTGGATCCGTTTCATCTACGTGAGAGTGTTCATGATAATATATTTATGCCGTGTACTGGGTGGCCGAATATTAAGTACAAAGGTAGTGGTAGTAAGTATCATATCTAGTAATACAGTCAGGGAATTGTACCCCTCAGTTACAATTGGTCCTTCGAGCCGGATGGTAATTAGTGTAATATTAATATAGTGTTATTAATATTGAAATGGCCTATGATGAACACTCCACGAAACGATCCTCCTAACCAACGCCCGCAGCGCGAACGACGGCTCCCTCAGTACTTAGAGGCTTACGCTGTCAGTCAACAACCTAGTCTTCTACTAACAGTAAACGCGGTAAAACTAGAAAGTAAAAGTATGTCTAACCCCAACGCCCAGACTACCCCGACCATAGAGGCCCCTACGGGCTCTAATGTAACTGACCAAGTTCACGGTGGGGACCAGTGGGAACCAGACATGACTTCACACCCCGCCAGTACTGAAGAAGTAGTCCCCGATGAGTCCCGGGAGGAATACAACGCTACCGAGAGAGAACTCGGCACGGAAGAAGACAGGGAGAGCACCGTGGAGATAGAGCTCCAAGGCTCCGCAAGGAGTACCCCGAGGGAAGGCTCCCCTATACAACCGCCTTCTCCCAGCGAGGCAGAGAGGACCCTACAGCAGGCATTCCTCGTCAGCCTGAAAGCCTCTACTGAACGCGATAGACTCCAGGGTGAACGCGATCGATTGCAGCTACAGCAACGGAGCGAAGAAGAGCACATACGCCTGGAAATAAGACGCATTCAGATGGAAGAGAATGTGGCCCGAGACCGAGCAGACAGCCAGCGAGCAGCTGCTGGTGCTCTACGGGACGCAGAGCGCGACAGACAGCAAACGCAACTAATAGAACAGCTGATCAGACGGACAACACCCTCTCCCTCCGCCAGAGGCTCCAGGAACTCGTCTAGACACACCTCCAGGGCGGCATCCCCTAGCCGAGTAAACAACCCTGAACTTGACCAACAGACGAGGTCTATACCCCCCACAGACCACCTCCCCCCACCGGTCCAAGCGAGACCTAGCAACCGGGAAGGAGCAGCATATCCTGTGGAGAGGCTAAACCAGAGACTACAAGCACTGGATGACCTAACTGAAGACGAAGAGGAAGAGGAGGAGAACCGCGCCCGAAGACAGCACAGTACTCTACCGGACCAGGAGGTCCGGTACAGCCCAGGCTATACTCCCGCGGAGCTGCGCTACAGACCCCCGACTCTATACACGGGTGAGCACGACGCACGACCCGCACCGAGGAACAGCACCTGGACAAGCGGGCCATGGTACACTGCCGGTACCAGCCCATACCAAGGAGCGGGAGGAGACTCGCCTAGGAGGCCTCTCCCCCAACGCTCGCCGATGTATCCACAGTCAGCATCATACATTGGCACGCCTATGGTACCCGACTTCACCCAAGAGAACCGGGCCCAGTATACAGAACTCTGCATGTGTCTGGAGACCATGTTGGTGGATGTATTGGATGAACGCCACAAATACGCCATCCTACTGCAGCACTTAAAGGTGCCCCGCGCACATAATATAGCGCTCGCCTACGCGACTTCCACCACCCCATACACAGCAGCGCTGGTAGCATTGGACCAGAGGTATGGGCGCATATGGGATTACGTGATCCAGGAGATCCGACACATCGACCGCTTACCCCCAGCAATAGACAATCGAGCACTGGACGACCTGTCCATCAGAGTGCAGTCCCTGGTAGGGATGTTGGGAGTGCAAAGAGAGAAGGGGAAGTATGAACTTTACGCCAACTCAAATGTGGAAAGGATTCTGGAGAAGCTGCCGCCCGCTCGTCAGGAGCGCTTTAGGCGGCAGAGGGACCACAGAGACCCGAATGGCCCCGAACCGAACCTCCTCGATCTAGCAGACTTCCTGGCGAGAGAAGTCAGCAGCCTACGGCTAGATACATTCGGACGGAGCACCCCTGGCTCCAGAGAAGGAACCAGACGACTAAATGATGGAAGAAGATCGGTGACTGTGATGCACCAATCGGAGTCAGTACCGAGCAGCAGGAGCCACAGTACCCCCTCCAGAACGGAGAAGTGGAAGATAGTGTGCCCCTACTGTGAGAAAGAACACTGGCTAGCGCAATGTGACTCCTTCCCCAAGCTGAACGCGGAGGAAGCAGGTAAATGGATAAAGTCCAACAAGCGCTGTTTTCGCTGTGCGCGCTCACACATGGCAGCCGAATGCCGCTTAAAGAAAAGGTGCACCAAGTGCGATGGAGCCCATCTGGACATACTTCACGACAGTAACAGACGGCGCCCTTCACCTGCACCATCCAGCCGCAAAGCGAGCGTCATGTACATCGATCCCGCCAGCAGCAGTGGAGCCCGAGTACTCCTAAAAGTAGTGCGTGTGACACTAAGCCACCACTTACGCCGTCCTCGATGACGGGTCAGAGAAGACCCTGCTGCTCGCCTCCGCTGCGGCCCAGCTAGGGCTGCGGGGAAGCGAAACCCAAATGACAATTCGGACAATAAGACGAGATTTGAAGACGATAAAGGGCGAGAATGTCTCATTCTCTATCGCAGCAAGCGGCCAGCCTGAGCGACGGTACCAGATTGCAGACGCTTTCACCAGCCAAGAAATAGGACTGTCGCGGTACACATACCCCGTCGCCAAGCTGATGGAGAAATATGCACATCTGCGCAAGTTACCGATCCCGCTCATAGACAATGCTATGCCGACCCTGTTGATAGGCTCCGACCATGCAGACCTCATTGTCCCGATAGACCGGGTTCATACCGGACCCCGAGGCTGTCCTGCAGCAGTCGAGACCCGTTTGGGATGGACTCTCCAAGGCCCGCTCGCCAAATCTCTCAACCGAAGTACAGCCACTAGATGTCTCCACTCCCGAGTCACAGAGGGAGAAACCGCACTCCTGCAACACGTAGAGCGGCTATGGAGCTTGGAACAAATGCCCTTTAAGAATGGAAAGAAAGACATTCGCTCTAAAGATGACATTTACGCCATTCACCTCCTCGAGACAGGGACCAAGAGAGTCCCGGTCAACGGCGTGTTGAGATACGCCACGCCACTCCTGCGGCGAGAAGGAATGCCTACTTTCCACGCCAAGACAGACGCCATAGAACGGTACCTGCTGAACACGGAGCGGCGCTTAGCCAAGAACCCCGCCCAAGAGAGTGTATACCGCGCTGAGATTGAGAAGCTCATCACAGCGGGACACGTCACAAAGATGGACATTAAAGAGGCTGACCAGACCACTGAATCGTGGTACGTGCCCCACCACAAGGTCCATCACAACGGTAAAGACCGCATAGTATTTAACTGCAGCTACCAGATCGGATCCCAAAATCTGAATAAAGAGTTACTGCCCGGTCCCACACTCGGCCCCTCCCTACTCGGCGTTCTACTCCGCTTCCGCCAGGAAAGGGTGGCCATCAGCGGGGACATTAAAGGAATGTTCCTGCAGGTGAGATTAGTAGAGGCGGACAAGCCCCTGTTACGGTTCCTATGGAGAGAGAAGCCAGGAGATGAGCACCCAGCCATCTACCAATGGGAAGTCCTCCCCTTCGGAACGACGTGCAGCCCCTGCTGTGCGACATTTGCACTACAGAAACATGTAGCAGAGGACCCAGCAGCGGACGAAGAGGTCCGACACAGCGTAAAGAACAGCTTCTACGTAGACAACTGTCTACAAAGCCTTTCAACCCAGGAAGAAGCCGAGGCTCTCCTGATTAAACTCTGCGCCTCATTGATCAAAGGCGGCTTTGATCTCAGGCAGTGGGCCAGCAGCGATCCGCAAGTACTGCGCAGCCTCTCCTCCGAGGACAAGGCAGCCAGCAGCGAGACCTGGATGGCTACAATCCCGGGAGAAGCCCAGGAGATGACCCTGGGATTGGTGTGGCGATTCAAAACAGATTCGCTTCACTACAGACACAAGCCCCTGACTACGGAGCAGGGAAGGCCGGCGGCGGCGCCGACCACCAGACGGAGTGTGTACACAACACTCGCCCGACAATATGACCCGCTAGGATGTATTCTACCGTACACCACCAGGGCAAAAATTATTGTACGAGCATTGTGGGACAAGGACCAGGGCTGGGACGACCCCATTCCCGCACACCTTGAATCCACCTGGAGAGAGTGGGAGATGGAGATCCACTCACTCCCAGGCGTTAATATGCGCCGAAGCTACTTCCCACCCACGGTGAGGCCAGAGACATGTAAAATGGACTTACACGTCTTCAGTGACGCCTCAGAGGTCGCATACGGATCAGTAGCCTACTTGCGGGCCCAAGACCAGGGGGGAGAGATCTACACAGCATTTGTCCTCGCCCGCTCGAGAATAGCCCCACGCAAGCAACAATCTATCCCACGTCTAGAGCTCTGCGCAGCCCTAGCCGGAGCGCACCTAGCCACGCTCATCCAACGTGAGCTCACCATACCGGTGTCTAGAACAATCCTGTGGTCAGATTCCACGACGGTACTCGCCTGGATCAAATCGGACTCATGCAAGTACAAAGTCTTCGTGGGAGTCAGAGTCACCGAGATTCAAGACTTAACCGAAGAGTTAACCGGAGAAACAGAGTGGCGCTACGTTGATACAAAACAGAACCCAGCTGACGTCATCACCCGGGGGATGCCCCTGGATGACCTCACCCGTCGCAATGTCTACAGTGACGGCCCCGCATTCCTAAGACTCCCGGAAGGACAGTGGCCCATGCCTATCCCGAGGGAAGCAAGTCCAGAGGAGGTGGAAATTAAGAAGTCTGTGTTCTGTGGATTGAGCACCGTAGCCTCCACCGACCCTAACATAAACGATTGCACGTCCATAGAGAGTGCACAACAAAGAACATTCCTGCGGTACCACCCGGAGTGCAAGTCCCCCGCTGATATGTCAGCGGCTAACTACGAGGAAGCAGAATTGCTTCTACTGCAGCGAGCCCAGAGAGACTCGTTCCCCGATGAATTGGCCTGTCTACAGGGAGGAAAGCCCGTCCCATCCGACAGCAGATTAATTCACCTGGCCCCCGAGAGCGACGCTCACACCCTCATCAGAGTGGGTGGTCGCCTACGCAGAGCCCCCAATCTACCGGATGACATTAAATACCCGATCGTATTGAACAGCCGACACAAGGTCACAGAGCTGATTATAAAGAAATACGATGAGGATGTACATCACGCAGGAGCAGAAAGAGTCTTCGCGGAAATCAGACGTCGTTACTGGATCCTACAAGGAAGAGAGGCGGTACGACGCTTCCAACGAACATGTCTAGACTGCCGCAAGTGGCGCGCGCAGCCCAGCATACCAAGGATGGCTGACCTTCCTCCATGTCGCCTCCGAATCGGTGACAAGCCATTCCACTCAACGGGTATGGACTGCTTTGGCCCGCTGCACATAAAGAAAGGAAGAGGAACCGAGAAGCGGTGGGGTATTGTATTCAAATGCATGACCACCAGAGCGATACACATCGAGCTTCTCCCGATCATGAGCACAGACTCATTCCTTATGGCCTTCCGTAGATTCATATCACGGAAAGGAAGACCGTCTACCCTATTGTCCGATCATGGGACAAACTTTAAAGGCGGCGAAAGAGAGCTGAGAGAGAGCTTCCAAGCTATGGGCCCAGAACTTAAGACCCACCTCGCTCCAGCACAGGTTGATTTCCAATTCAACCCCCCAAACGCACCCCACTTCGGTGGCACTTGGGAACGAGAAGTGCGCTCCATAAAGACAGCCCTGTACGCAGTACTTGGGGCCCAGACTGTGGCGGAAGAAGTCCTAATGACAGTCCTCACGGAGATTGAGGGAGTACTTAACTCGAAGCCCCTCGGATATGTCTCCAGTGATGTGGTGGATATCGACCCAGTTACCCCCAACACACTCCTGATGGGGCGGCTAGATCCCACATTACCCCAGACAATGTACCGGCCTGAAGAAGCGAACGGCCGACGAATGTGGAGGTACAGCCAAGTATTAGCCGACAAGTTTTGGAACAGTTTCCTACTGCACTACCTACCGTCTCTACAGACCCGCCAGAAGTGGGTAAAGGAGAGAGACAATTTGACAGAAGGAACAGTCGTCATGATTATTGATCAATCACTGCCCAGAGCTATGTGGCCGGCCGGCCGCGTAAGCAAAGTGATCACCGGTGCCGACGGCAAGGTCCGAGCAGCTGAAGTGCTCGTCCAGGGTCGCACTTACACCCGTCCCGTGGCAAGGCTCATAGAACTGCCTCGACTCCCAGACACAATCGATGATGACCATGACCCTACAACCCTATGACTTTGTGAAGTTGACTGACCCCTACAGCAAACCCTTATGTGTAAATAGACAACGCGATTAATCTGTCTCCGTTTAACTGATTAGGTCTGGGACCTATTCAGGGGGTGGCTGTTGTGAAGGGCCAGATTAAACCGAATATATATATTTATTTATATATATATATTTAATTGTATTTGTATATTCTCTAATATTCCCTGATATCCCTTGTATATTCCTTGTACAATATGCATTGAATATCCATTCTAGCCTACTGAACATCCCATAATAGTCTCCATTCTACTATTGGTCGAGACCTTGGTGCCAGGCTGCCATACCCCTCAGACCCAGTTCAAACGTACCGCTCGACATGTACGAACAAGTCCTAGTTCCGCGTAGGAATTTGGCTACCGCACCACTAATGGGACTATTTGTTCATAGTGCGTATATATACTGCGCTACTAAAGTAGGACTTTCTTTTCAGTCCAGTTTCTTACCCTCCAATAGAGTCACAGACGTAAAGCCTCCCCGCGATGCCACGTGTGGGAGTAAGGCCAAGTTCGGCCTACCATCGGTATTGAGACATCGTGTATATTAATATTTGAATAGTCATATTTGGCACTATATCGTCGAGTTGGACGTAGTCTATTAAGCTAATAATAGTCTGTTAATATATAGTGCTTCGTGCGGTGAGAATACTACCGTAGTCAGTACCCCATCGTTTCGGGCAGAGAACTGGCTGCTTACCCAGGGTGGTTGACCCTATGTGAAGCTGCACCCGAGGAGCCCCAGAGCCGACGAGCGAGTGGACCTGTATACCGGATTATTCTACCGACGACAGCCCGCCTTCCCAGGCACGGATTATGCTTTGGATACTTTGATTATTCTATGGATAAAGACCCCCGACACTACCGTGTGTTGGAACCCCCCCCCCTGGAGAGGACGCAAGGTGAGGAGACGCTCTGCAAGACGAGGTCTCTCCACATCTCTCCCCCGTGGACCGGAGAGAGCCGGCCCACAAAGAGTCCACCTGCTTTCATCTGTGGTCCAAGGATCGCCGGCGCATTGAACGGCACTACAGTGGGTTCACCTGGGATACCCTTGGCCGGACGAGGCAGCTGGATTCTACCCCCCCCCCCCCCTCCTACTCCTGTCGGCTTACAAGCGACCGGATTAACCCCCTCTAGTGTATCCAGCCTATAATCATTAAAGTATCATTGCTGTTATTCCTTAACTATTCCAGGTCGTATATTTACCACCTGCGCCTTCAGAGATTGGACATTATCTATTGATATACCGACGAATACTCCTTGCCATAAAAGTGCATACTATTTCAATTCATAAATGTAATTAAGTGATTAAGTGCTTATTCTACACACCATCGCTGTGTAGGAAATAAAGACCTGTTTCTAATTCGTACATTTGTGTTGGATCCGTTTCATCTACGTGAGAGTGTTCATGATAATATATTTATGCCGTGTACTGGGTGGCCGAATATTAAGTACAAAGGTAGTGGTAGTAAGTATCATATCTAGTAATACAGTCAGGGAATTGTACCCCTCAGTTACACTGGTACTAACTCTCTACCTGGTACTAACTCTCTACCTGGTACTAACTCTCTACCTGGTACTAACTCTCTACCTGGTACTAACTCTCTACCTGGTACTAACTCTCTACCTGGTACTAACTCTCTACCTGGTACTAACTCTCTACCTGGTACTAACTCTATACCTGGTACTAACTCTCTGGTACTAACTCTCTACCTGGTACTAACTCTCTACCTGGTACTAACTCTCTACCTGGTGCTAACTCTCTACCTGGTACTAACTCTCTACCTGGTACTAACTCTCTACCTGGTACTAACTCTCTACCTGGTACTAACTCTCTACCTGGTACTAACTCTCTACCTGGTACTAACTCTCTACCTGGTACTAACTCTCTACCTGGTACTAACTCTCTACCTGGTACTAACTCTCTACCTGGTACTAACTCTCTACCTGGTACTAACTCTCTACCTGGTACTAACACTCTACCTGGTACTAACACTCTGGTACTAACTCTCTACCTGGTACTAACTCTCTACCTGGTACTAACTCTCTACCTGGTACTAACACTCTACCTGGTACTAACTCTCTACCTGGTACTAACTCTCTACCTGGTACTAACTCTCTACCTGGTACTAACTCTCTACCTGGTACTAACTCTCTACCTGGTACTAACACTCTGGTACTAACTCTCTACCTGGTACTAACACTCTACCTGGTACTAACTCTCTACCTGGTACTAACACTCTACCTGGTACTAACTCTCTACCTGGTACTAACTCTCTACCTGGTACTAACTCTCTACCTGGTACTAACTCTCTACCTGGTACTAACTCTCTACCTGGTACTAACTCTCTACCTAGTACTAAGGTTAACCTTCTGTAGTGTGGTAGTGAAAGGTTAACCGTCTGTAGTGTGGTAGTGAAATGGTTGACCCTTTGTCGTGTGGCAGTGAAAGGGTTAACCTTCCGTATTGTCGCAGTGAAAGGGTTAACCTTCCGTATTGTCGCAGTGAAAGGGTTAACCTTCCGTATTGTCGCAGTGAAAGGGTTAACCGTTTGGTAGTGAAAGGGTTAAAAACTCCCATGAGTCTCTGCATCAAAACCTAGAAATATCGATGGAAATATGTCAGTCCACGTGCGCAGGGTCAGTGTGACACACGTGTGTGTGTGCGTGTGTGTGTGTGTGTGTGAGAGAGTGGCGTGAGACTCGCGCACGTTCCATTATTCCATGTCCGCTAACCTAAACGGCATCTCTCACTCCTCATCTCTCATCTCCGCCGCCCGCAGATTGATAAATGTGGGACACGGGACGGGAAAGTGAAAAATCAAATCAGCAAAGCTGAATGTGTCTCTGGCTGCTAACGAGCAGCTGATTGAACATTTGGGCGGGTGGACATGCAGTCATTAGTGTCCACGCTGCGAGGCTGCGTTTAAGAGAAACTTCACTGGAGGGAAGAGTAGGAAAAAAGGAAAAATCTAATTACAATAAAGGAGACAGAGAATAGCCGTGAAGCATCAATTTAAACCTAATCACCACAATTACTGTTCCCACGGGTCTGCTTGTGTCACAGACTGATTGTTTTGGGGAAGAAATTGTATTTAGTGTGGATATGACACTCTTCTAAGAACTATACATAGTTATACTACAATCTTGTCTTTTCTGGCGCTGGCTTTGGTGTCATACTTCAACCGTCCACTTGGTAAGTGAAGACAACCAGGGCCTAAGTATTTTTATGCTGACGACACTCAGGTCGTCAGCATACTCATGAAACCCAACAATATAAACAATCTCGACAGTCTTCGTTCCTGCCTAGACGACATCAAATGCTGGATGGCACACAATTTTCTACAGCTCAATCACTCAAAGTGTGAAATCCTCCTTTTCGGCCCTCCGAACCAAACCAGTGTCATTGCCAGCAGCCTGGGTAACCTGTCTCCCCTAGTCAAGCCCTTTGTTAAAAACCTGGGCGTGCTCTTTGACCCCGAGTTTTCCTTCAATAGGCAGGTAAACTCGGTGGTGAAGGGGTGCTTTTTCCAGCTCCGGTCCATAGCCAGGATCAAGGCCATTCTCTCCCCCTCAGACCTGGAAAGAGTCATTCACGCCTTCATATCCTCACGCTTAGACTACTGTAACTCCCTGTACCTGGGGCTAAATAAATCCACCATAGCCCGTCTACAACTGCCCCAAAACACTGCTGCTAGACTGCTCACAGGTACCCGGAAGAGAGCTCACATCACCCCTGTACTTGCCTCCCTCCACTGGCTCCCGGTGCGCTTTAGAATAGACTTCAAGGTCCTTTTATTGGTTTACAAAGCCCTAAATGGTAAGTCCCCTGCTTACCTAGCAGCCCTCCTCACCCCCTATACCAACGCCAGGGCCCTCAGATCGGCTGATAAGGGTCTCCTAACCACTCGTAGGTCCAACTTCAAGTCTAGGGGGGGACGTGCTTTTGCGGTCGCAGCCCCTGACCTCTGGAACAGCATCCCCATGTCCATCAAATCTGCCCCCTCCATCGAGTCTTTTAAATCAAAACTCAAAACCCACCTATATCGCCTGGCCTTCCCTGACTCACTTTGACTCTTGCCGTACTTGTTGACGTGTTGTTCTGTTTTTCCTTTGTCTATCCGTTGATTGTTTTGTTTTTCTGTTTATTTGATACTTTTCTTTGTTCTTAGCTTAGCTATGTGAAGCACTTTGGTTGACAGGCGTCATGTTTAAACGTGCTATATAAATCAATTTATCTATCGATAATACTAATCGATTAATAGGGGTCAGCCCTATCGGCATCTAGTGAGATCACAGCTTCTGATATTGAGGAAGGAGAGGGATTATACATGACATTAAGAAGCCGCCTAGTGTTGAAGAAAAGAGTACCTGTTATTTATGAATCCTGTCCGATCGGGGGAAATAATAGAGGGTAGTACAGATTCTAAACGCATAGATAGTAGTTTGGAAAGAAGTTTTAGGTCCACGGATAATAAACGTATAGGAGGGTAGCTCCCACATATGAGAGGGTCTCTGTTCTTCTTCAAGATTAAGGAAATGGTGGCCTGAGTAAGTGTATGGGGCAATTTAAAAGAGCAGAAGGATTCATTGTACATATCAATAAGAAGCTGTGCTAATTTACCAAAAACCGTCCTATAGAATTCGATTGGGTAACCATCGGGGCATTTACCTGCCTCTTCAATCTCCTCTATTGTGATAGGCTCCTCCAGTTTCACCGCAGAGTCAGAGTCAACTTTAGGAATGTCAAGAGAGTCCGTCGCTAAAGGCAGACGGGTCAGTGGATTGTTCTGCAGCATAGAGAGAGGAGTAGAAGTTTTTTAATTGATCATTAATTTCTTTGGGATCTGTAGTTCTACCTGTTGGAGTTTGGATTTGTGGTATTTGATGCGAAGCTGATGCCGGTCTTAATTGATGAGCTAATAGTTTATTCACCTTATCTCAGTGTTCATAGTAATTGTATCTGGATTGGAATAGTAATTTTTCGGTATCGAATTCTGCTTGTAACAATAGGCGTTCCTTATATAAATCAGGTGATGGAGCGATAGAGTAAACATCATCAATCCGAGTGATCTGTTTGGTTAAATTATCTCATTTCTTCCCTCTAGTCTCATAAGTGCAATAAGAAATAATTTCCCCCCTTAGGTACGCCTTCAGTGTCTCTCATAGTAAGGAAGCGGAGATCCCTGTCGTCGTATTAATATCCCAAAAAAATATCTACCTGGAAATAAAAGTAACAAAATCTTCATTCGATAACAAACTAGTATTCAGTCGCCAGGGTGGGGGGGGTGTCATCACATCCCATCCAGGGTGGTCGGGTGTCATCACATCCCATCCAGGGTGGTCGGGTGTCATCACATCCCATCCAGGGTGGGGGGGGTGTCATCACATCACATCCAGGGTGGGGGGGTGTCATCACATCACATCCAGGGTGGTCGGGTGTCATCACATCCCATCCAGGGTGGTCGGGTGTCATCACATCCCATCCAGGGTGGGGGGGGTGTCATCACATCACATCCAGGGTGGGGGGGTGTCATCACATCACATCCAGGGTGGTCGGGTGTCATCACATCACATCCAGGGTGGGGGGGTGTCATCACATCACATCCAGGGTGGGGGGGTGTCATCACATCACATCCAGGGTGGTCAGGTGTCATCACATCCCATAATGTGCAGTTCAATCAGAGTAGAATCATTAGAACTGGAGAGTGGTCCGATATGACAATAGTATCATATGAGCAAGATAGTACTGATGAGATGAGCCGATTGTCGATCAATAAATAATCAATACGAGTGAAGGTGTGATGAACATGAGAGAAGAATCTGCTAGATGGGTTGTGAAAACGCCAAGGGTCTGAAATTGAAAACTCTTCCATAAAAGATTGAATGGTTTTAGCGGAGCTTGAAAGTACTGCATTTCTGGTAGATGAGCGATCCAATGATGGATTAAGCCAACAATTGAAGTCCCCCCCTAATATTAGATAAGAAGAAGTCTTTATTTGTCATGCAGTTTAACACACAGATGCGAGATGGGCGACACACAGGAACACACACACACACATGCAATGGGTCGCCAATGAAATGTCTCTCTGCACTTGACCCATCCCGTCGTCCCGAGGGCAGCCGGGAGCAGATGGGGGCTGCAGCGTGGGGGGGGGGGGACCAATCCAAGTGCTCCTGTCCGTCTTCGTCAAGGACGTGACAGCGTTAGCGATCTGTTGTGCATGCTTTTCCATTGGGTTTCCCAATGCTCAAAGACACTTTACAAAACAAACAATATAATACAATAGTTTTAGTAGATAAAATAAATATATATAAAAAGGTGAGAGAGGAAGTTCATGGGTTGAAAGCAAACCATTGGTCAATTGCCCCCAAATACAGTACCATACAGTAGTAAAGTACAGTATAAATACGACTTTATAAACCCAGAACTTTTCAATAATTATTATTATAACTTATTGTGTGCGTTCTGCTTCTGAAATGGATTATATATTGCTGTTAGAACAGTTAGATGCTGGCTGCCCAGGCCGTACGCATAGAACGCATATTTACAACCTCTCCTCCCCTCTCTGCTCCACACCTACAAGTTCTGAGCGCACTCAGGGTTTTAGCCACAGGGACCTTTCAGAGAGAGATGACGGGTGAGTCTGACAGATCACCAGATCTGTCACCGGTCATCTCTCTCTGAAAGGAGAGAGCATAGGATCAGCGGCATTATATATATCAGTATACTGTGTGATTGGTTCTTGACAAGCGCGCAGTCGTTCAGTATTGACAAAGCCTACTTTGCTGGAACGATTTATTTTGCACTATACAGTATGTATACAGTATATGTATAAGTACAAGTATAAGTCTTTATTTGTCATCAGATTAACACACACACTGAGAGGCGAGTCGTGAGACGCGTGTCATTTTGAGATCAGTCGCAAATCACTTCCTGTTGAAGGGATCAGATGCCGAACTACGGCTGTTTTACCCACGCCACGCCTCATTCGCCTTATAAGGAGATGGCGAACGCGCATTTCAGTTTAACAATGAGTGGGATTCATCATGCAAGACACCTGGGTACGCACAGATTTGGACGTTAAGAACGGCTTGATGAATGTGGCGGTGGCTTTTCTTATTGTTCTCTTAACAGACAGGTGAGCAGGTTGGCACCTTGCACGGTCACGGTCGGCGTGTGAGTGTCTGAGTGAGTGGGTGAATGTGATAAAAGCGATCAGTCTCAGCTTCATCAGAGCACAGGGCGACACACCAACAAGTAAAACAAACCAATAAAAACAAAACCTCTTTATGTTGAAGTTACAATAAATTCATTTTTTATTATCATTTCTTCACCAAAGTGACACAGACCTCGTTGACTCATCAGGTCTGTTAAAAAACAAGCTTCTTCACGTATAGAAAGGGTTAGGGTGATAGACACAGACCTGAGGTCTGTTACAGAACATATCTTCATGTATAGAAAGGGTTAGGGTGATAGACACAGACCTCAGGTCTGTTACAGAACATATCTTCATGTATAGAAAGGGTTAGGGTGACACAGAGACAGACCTGAGGTCTGTTACAGAACATATCTTCATGTATAGAAAGGGTTAGGGTGACACAGGGACACAGACCTCAGGTCTGTTACAGAACATATCTTCATGTATAGAAAGGGTTAGGGTGACACAGAGACAGACCTGAGGTCTGTTACAGAACATATCTTCACGTATAGAAAGGGTTAGGGTGACACAGACCTGAGGTCTGTTACAGAACATATCTTCATGTATAGAAAGGGTTAGGGTGACAGACACAGACCTCAGGTCTGTTACAGAACATATCTTCATGTATAGAAAGGGTTAGGGTGACAGACACAGACCTCAGGTCTGTTACAGAACATATCTTCATGTATAGAAAGGCACTTCAGACTGAAGAGACGTTTAAGGGACTGGAATGAAAAAGACAAAAGCGACAGGGAAGCTGTGTCTCTCTGTGTGTAGATGTGTCTCTGTGTGTAGATGTGTCTCTGTGTGTAGATGTGTCTCTGTGTAGATGTGTCTCTGTGTAGATGTGTCTCTGTGTGTAGATGTGTCTCTGTGTGTAGATGTGTCTCTGTGTAGATGTGTCTCTGTGTAGATGTGTCTCTGTGTGTAGATGTGTCTCTGTGTGTAGATGTGTCTCTGTGTGTAGATGTGTCTCTCTCTGTGTAGATGTGTCTGTGTGTGTAGATGTGTCTCTCTCTGTGTAGATGTGTCTGTGTGTAGATGTGTCTCTGTGTGTAGATGTGTCTCTCTGTGTGTAGATGTCTCTCTGTGTGTAGATGTCTCTCTGTGTGTAGATGTGTCTCTGTGTGTAGATGTGTCTCTGTGTAGATGTGTCTCTCTGTGTAGATGTGTCTCTGTGTAGATGTGTCTCTGTGTGTAGATGTGTCTCTGTGTGTAGATGTGTCTCTGTGTGTAGATGTGTCTCTGTGTAGATGTGTCTCTGTGTAGATGTGTCTCTGTGTGTAGATGTGTCTCTGTGTGTAGATGTGTCTCTCTCTGTGTGTAGATGTGTCTCTGTGTGTAGATGTGTCTCTGTGTGTAGATGTGTCTCTGTGTGTAGATGTGTCTCTGTGTGTAGATGTGTCTCTGTGTGTGTAGATGTGTCTCTGTGTGTAGATGTGTCTCTGTGTAGATGTGTCTCTGTGTAGATGTGTCTCTGTGTGTAGATGTGTCTCTGTGTGTAGATGTGTCTCTGTGTAGATGTGTCTCTCTGTGTGTAGATGTCTCTCTGTGTGTAGATGTGTCTCTCTGTGTAGATGTGTCTCTGTGTAGATGTGTCTCTCTGTGTAGATGTGTCTCTGTGTGTAGATGTGTCTCTGTGTGTAGATGTGTCTCTGTGTGTAGATGTGTCTCTGTGTAGATGTGTCTCTGTGTAGATGTGTCTCTGTGTGTAGATGTGTCTCTGTGTGTAGATGTCTCTCTGGGATGACTTCTTTTGTATTTATGGCTTTCCCCAAAGAATACACTCAGACCAGGGTGCCAACTTCGGGAGCAAGCTTATGAAAGAGAGAGATGTGTCTCTGTGTAGATGTGTCTCTCTGTGTAGATGTGTCTCTGTGTGTAGATGTGTCTCTGTGTGTAGATGTGTCTCTGTGTAGATGTGTCTCTGTGTAGATGTGTCTCTGTGTGTAGATGTGTCTCTGTGTGTAGATGTGTCTCTCTGTGTAGATGTGTCTCTCTGTGTAGATGTGTCTCTCTGTGTAGATGTGTCTCTGGGATGACTTCTTTTGTATTTATGGCTTTCCCCAAAGAATACACTCAGACCAGGGTGCCAACTTCGGGAGCAAGCTTATGAAAGAGAGAGATGTGTCTCTGTGTAGATGTGTCTCTCTGTGTAGATGTGTCTCTGTGTGTAGATGTGTCTCTCTGTGTAGATGTGTCTCTGTGTAGATGTCTCTCTGTGTGTAGATGTGTCTCTCTGTGTAGATGTGTCTCTGTGTAGATGTGTCTCTCTGTGTAGATGTGTCTCTGTGTGTAGATGTGTCTCTGTGTGTAGATGTGTCTCTGTGTGTAGATGTGTCTCTGTGTGTAGATGTGTCTCTGTGTAGATGTGTCTCTGTGTAGATGTGTCTCTGTGTGTAGATGTGTCTCTGTGTGTAGATGTCTCTCTGGGATGACTTCTTTTGTATTTATGGCTTTCCCCAAAGAATACACTCAGACCAGGGTGCCAACTTCGGGAGCAAGCTTATGAAAGAGAGAGATGTGTCTCTGTGTAGATGTGTCTCTCTGTGTAGATGTGTCTCTGTGTGTAGATGTGTCTCTGTGTGTAGATGTGTCTCTGTGTAGATGTGTCTCTGTGTAGATGTGTCTCTGTGTGTAGATGTGTCTCTGTGTGTAGATGTGTCTCTCTGTGTAGATGTGTCTCTCTGTGTAGATGTGTCTCTCTGTGTAGATGTGTCTCTGGGATGACTTCTTTTGTATTTATGGCTTTCCCCAAAGAATACACTCAGACCAGGGTGCCAACTTCGGGAGCAAGCTTATGAAAGAGAGAGATGTGTCTCTGTGTAGATGTGTCTCTCTGTGTAGATGTGTCTCTGTGTGTAGATGTGTCTCTCTGTGTAGATGTGTCTCTGTGTAGATGTGTCTCTGTGTGTAGATGTGTCTCTGTGTGTAGATGTGTCTCTGTGTGTAGATGTGTCTCTGTGTGTAGATGTGTCTCTGTGTAGATGTGTCTCTCTGTGTAGATGTGTCTCTGTGTAGATGTGTCTCTGTGTAGATGTGTCTCTGTGTAGATGTGTCTCTACATGGCTGCGGGGGACAGACAGACAGGAGGTATCTTGGCACTAGAAGAAGTCTGAGCAGGAGCCAATGGCAGCAAAGCATCAAATGGGGGGGAGGGGCTCTATGGGGGGGGGCTCTGTGGGGGGGGGGCTCTAAGCTTGGGCCAGGGCTTGTTTGAGGTCTCTCAGCAACATGGAGGCCATGACGGTCTTGTCTGAGTTGATGGTGAGCAGCGCGGTGGACGGTTCCTTCAGCTCCAGAGAGACGAGGACCAGAGCTCCACTGCTGACCGTCCTGCCTGCAAACCTGAGGAGAGAGAGAGAGAGAGAGAGACATCAACCATCTGGAGGAGAGAGAGAGAGAGAGACATCAACCATCTGGAGGAGAGAGAGAGAGAACATCGTTACTGCGTTAGTGGCGAGCGCCTTGCCCACTGCGCCACCCACATCATGACATTTATGACATAGGGACATACATGACATACAGGTATATAGTACTGTTACATTTGTGACATATACGATATGCAAATATACAGTACCGTTACCCAGAGATCCTAACAGAGAATATATACATATGATGGGGAGGAGACTGTACATTAGGAGGGGGTGGGGGGGTGGAAGAGAAATATACATACGGTGGGGAGAGAAATATACATAAGGCGGGGAGAGAATATATACATACGGTGGGGAGGAGACTGTCTATTAGGAGGGGGTGGGGGGTTTGGACATTTACGGTGGACAGTTTTGAAGGTGGGTAGGGATTCAATTTTTTTTTACAGCTGTGGGTAGTACGTTCCACATTGTTGTGGCATAATTGCGAAAATGTGTTTAGTCCCTTGTTTGAACCGAATCTGGGTTGAACATGATTTAGGTGATAGGTAGTCAAAGTGGGCAGGGGTGAGGTGGGTTCTAGGAGTAAGGTCAAGTAGAAGTCTGACCAGTTTGTTTTGTGATGTTTGTAATTTTGTTTTAAGCGCCTTTGAGGTGCTTTGGTACCATGAGGTGCAAGCATAGTCGTAGTACCCTTGAATGAGTGCCCCTACCAGAGTCTTCAGGGTATTCTTGTTTACCAGAGAGGAGATCCGGTACAAGAATCGAGTTCGTTGGTTGACCTTTTTTATTACATTGGATGCCATTTTGTCACAGGAAAGATTTGCCTCTAGGATGGAACCCAGGTAGGTAATTTCATCTTTCCTTGTGACAATATTGTCACCCACTGTAACTGAGAAGCCGTCGGTCTTGCCGAGTTTGTTATTTGAACCGAAGAGAATGGACTCTGTTTTGCCCAGGTGTAATGATAGTTTGTTATCAGCGAGCCATATGCAGATTCTGCCTAGTTCCGAGCTGAGGGTTTTCTCAACCTGTAACTTGTTCTTGTCAGAGACCAGCAGGGCTGAGTCGTCCGCAAACAGGAACAAGTTGCAGTCACAAGCTGACGACATGTCATTTGCATAAATTAGGAACAGTAGCGGTCCTAGTATGATTCCTTGTGGAACACCACAGCTCACTGTGAGCGGGGGAGGGGGGGGGGTAGGGTACCGTTTACCTCCACCATCTGTTCTCTCCCCTCCAGGTAGGATTGCATCCAGCTCACGGCGGGTATATAAGGCCAGGCTAGGCAATGCCTACCCAAAATATTATGCTGGGAATTTTGAAATGTATATATAATATATGTGCGCAGGCTGCTGGCTATTGTGTGTCTTGCGCTGCAGCCCGCTGGCCGAGGTGTCAACGACGAAGGTGTCAATCGGTGGCAGCGTTTAACATTCCAGGTACAGGCAGTAACCAATCACGCGTAGGCTCAGGTTAAATAATGTAGCCAATCACATCATTCACATGATCATCCTGATCCCGCAGGCCGAGTAAAGCAAACATCTGTGTTCCGAATTTCAGCCCACTGATCGCTCTGTAGTGAAACACCAGCGCACTATTTTGAGTCAAATTTCAAAAAGCAAAATGGATATACGGTATTTTTCGAAGGCATATAAACAAAGTAATTTAGAAGCTGCACCGGGCTGCCCCTGGGCATAACTACCGATCACCTGAGGCTGTATGTTGTTTTATCTTGGCAAACAAGGGCTTGCTCTAAGAGGACATGATGAGAGTCCGAGTTCATCAAATCGTGGAAACTTTTTAGAGCTACTGTATGTACATTGTTTTCAAAGCATGATGAGATCTAAATTACATAAGACGTTCCCTTCATTGCTGTCAGCACTGCAACTTGTGATTCAAGTTGTGAACGGTGTTTCTCAGCAATGAGGCACATCACATCCAAAACTGGCTAAGAACAACAATGCGCCAGGAGTCTGCTTCACATTGAAAGTGATCTCACAGACAAAGTTAAAGCAGAAAAGATCATTGATGCCAAGACGAAACGTTGCATTTTGCGACGTCTCCAACTACACACCCTCAAGACCCCTATGCTCTGCATCTTCTGGCCGCCTCAGACCTACTCCTATCCAAGCTCCGGGAGGGTCATCAAAGAGAAGTCGCCTATTCTCAGTCCTTGCCCCACAATGGTGGAATGAACTACCCACCCCAGTTAGGACAGACAGCCGAAACACGTCCAATCTTTCGCCGTCGACTAAAGACGCACTTCTTCAACCATTATCTGAAATAATGAAAAAAATAAAGAAAAAATCTAACCTTAACTAACCTTACTGTCATGCACTTGTCCTAATAAACTAACCTACACTGTAGCACTCAACACTTTGATGAACATTGTTACTCAGCTGATAGAGTTGTGCCCTTCCTGATGGCTTGTCGTACAGAACTTGTAAGTCGCTTTGGATAAAAGCGTTCAGCTAAATGACTAAATGTAAATGTAAGACAATGGTTAATCTATTATTGGATGCCTTCATTTGAACACTTAATTTGCACTATATATTAAATGAGTGGGGCTCGCCTCGCATAGCCTAGTGGGTGTGTGTATTGACAAAAAAGGAAAGATTTTGCGCACTCCGTGCGATATAGCCTATAACCCTGATGTCCGGTTCACAGGCTGTAATGTAACGTTAGCTGAGGCAGCAACAAGTGAATCAGGGTCCAGGCCATGACGTCACCACACT
>NC_140175.1:0-43475 GCF_963971535.1 Notolepis coatsorum | reverse complement strand
AGACTAGACTGATGAGTCAACATGATAATTAGAGACACAGACCACATTGATATAATCCCCCATTGCTAGGAAACAATGCTAAACACTGGAAAAGGCCATTTATTTATTTAAGACACAGGTTTTCTGCCGCTAGTACTAACTCTCTACCTGGTACTAACTCTCTACCTGGTACTAACTCTCTACCTGGTACTAACACTCTACCTGGTACTAACTCTCTACCTGGTACTAACTCTCTACCTGGTACTAACTCACTACCTGGTACTAACTCTCTACCTGGTACTAACTCTCTACCTGGTACTAACTCTCTACCTGGTACTAACTCTCTGGTACTAACTCTCTACCTGGTACTAACTCTCTACCTGGTACTAACTCTCTACCTGGTACTAACTCTCTACCTGGTACTAACTCTCTACCTGGTACTAACACTCTGGTACTAACACTCTACCTGTACTAACTCTCTACCTGGTACTAACTCTCTACCTGGTACTAACTCTCTACCTGGTACTAACTCTCTGGTACTAACTCTCTACCTGGTACTAACTCTCTACCTGGTACTAACTCTCTACCTGGTACTAACACTCTGGTACTAACTCTCTACCTGGTACTAACTCTCTACCTGGTACTAACTCTCTACCTGGTACTAACTCTCTACCTGGTACTAACTCTCTACCTGGTACTAACTCTCTACCTGGTACTAACGCTCTACCTGGTACTAACTCTCTACTGGTACTAACTCTCTACCTGGTACTAACTCTCTACCTGGTACTAACACTCTACCTGGTACTAACTCTCTGGTACTAACTCTCTACCTGGTACTAACTCTCTACCTGGTACTAACTCTCTACCTGGTACTAACTCTCTACCTGGTACTAACTCTCTACCTGGTACTAACACTCTACCTGGTACTAACTCTCTACCTGGTACTAACTCTCTACCTGGTACTAACACTCTACCTGGTACTAACTCTCTACCTGGTACTAACTCTCTACCTGGTACTAACTCTCTACCTGGTACTAACACTCTACCTGGTACTAACTCTCTGGTACTAACTCTCTACCTGGTACTAACTCTCTACCTGGTACTAACTCTCTACCTGGTACTAACTCTCTACCTGGTACTAACTCTCTACCTGGTACTAACTCTCTACCTGGTACTAACACTCTACCTGGTACTAACTCTCTACCTGGTACTAACACTCTACCTGGTACTAACTCTCTACCTGGTACTAACTCTCTACCTGGTACTAACTCTCTACCTGGTACTAACTCTCTACCTGGTACTAACTCTCTGGTACTAACTCTCTGGTACTAACTCTCTACCTGGTACTAACTCTCTACCTGGTACTAACTCTCTACCTGGTACTAACTCTCTACCTGGTACTAACTCTCTACCTGGTACTAACTCTCTACCTGGTACTAACTCTCTGGTACTAACTCTCTACCTGGTACTAACTCTCTACCTGGTACTAACTCTCTACCTGGTACTAACACTCTACCTGGTACTAACACTCTACCTGGTACTAACACTCTGGTACTAACTCTCTACCTGGTACTAACTCTCTACCTGGTACTAACTCTCTACCTGGTACTAACTCTCTACCTGGTACTAACACTCTACCTGGTACTAACACTCTGGTACTAACTCTCTACCTGGTACTAACTCTCTACCTGGTACTAACTCTCTACCTGGTACTAACTCTCTACCTGGTACTAACTCTCTACCTGGTACTAACACTCTACCTGGTACTAACTCTCTACCTGGTACTAACTATCTACCTGGTACTAACTCTCTACCTGGTACTAACTCTCTACCTGGTACTAACTCTCTACCTGGTACTAACTCTCTGGTACTAACTCTCTACCTGGTACTAACTCTCTACCTGGTACTAACTCTCTACCTGGTACTAACTCTCTACCTGGTACTAACTCTCTACCTGGTACTAACTCTCTACCTGGTACTAACTCTCTACCTGGTACTAACACTCTGGTACTAACTCTCTACCTGGTACTAACTCTCTACCTGGTACTAACTCTCTACCTGGTACTAACTCTCTACCTGGTACTAACTCTCTGGTACTAACTCTCTACCTGGTACTAACACTCTACCTGGTACTAACACTCTACCTGGTACTAACTCTCTGGTACTAACTCTCTACCTGGTACTAACTCTCTACCTGGTACTAACACTCTACCTGGTACTAACTCTCTACCTGGTACTAACTCTCTACCTGGTACTAACTCTCTACCTGGTACTAACTCTCTACCTGGTACTAACTCTCTACCTGGTACTAACTCTCTACCTGGTACTAACTCTCTACCTGGTACTAACACTCTACCTGGTACTAACACTCTGGTACTAACTCTCTACCTGGTACTAACTCTCTACCTGGTACTAACTCTCTACCTGGTACTAACTCTCTACCTGGTACTAACTCTCTACCTGGTACTAACACTCTACCTGGTACTAACACTCTGGTACTAACTCTCTACCTGGTACTAACTCTCTACCTGGTACTAACACTCTACCTGGTACTAACTCTCTACCTGGTACTAACTCTCTACCTGGTACTAACTCTCTACCTGGTACTAACACTCTACCTGGTACTAACTCTCTACCTGGTACTAACTCTCTACCTGGTACTAACTCTCTACCTGGTACTAACACTCTACCTGGTACTAACTCTCTACCTGGTACTAACTCTCTACCTGGTACTAACTCTCTACCTGGTACTAACTCTCTACCTGGTACTAACACTCTACCTGGTACTAACTCTCTACCTGGTACTAACTCTCTACCTGGTACTAACTCTCTACCTGGTACTAACTCTCTACCTGGTACTAACTCTCTACCTGGTACTAACTCTCTACCTGGTACTAACTCTCTACCTGGTACTAACTCTCTACCTGGTACTAACACTCTACCTGGTACTAACACTCTGGTACTAACTCTCTACCTGGTACTAACTCTCTACCTGGTACTAACTCTCTACCTGGTACTAACTCTCTACCTGGTACTAACACTCTACCTGGTACTAACTCTCTACCTGGTACTAACACTCTACCTGGTACTAACACTCCTGGTACTAACTCTCTACCTGGTACTAACTCTCTACCTGGTACTAACTCTCTACCTGGTACTAACTCTCTACCTGGTACTAACTCTCTGGTACTAACTCTCTACCTGGTACTAACTCTCTACCTGGTACTAACACTCTGGTACTAACTCTCTACCTGGTACTAACTCTCTACCTGGTACTAACTCTCTACCTGGTACTAACTCTCTACCTGGTACTAACACTCTGGTACTAACTCTCTACCTGGTACTAACTCTCTACCTGGTACTAACTCTCTACCTGGTACTAACTCTCTACCTGGTACTAACTCTCTACCTGGTACTAACTCTCTGGTACTAACTCTCTACCTGGTACTAACTCTCTACCTGGTACTAACTCTCTACCTGGTACTAACTCTCTACCTGGTACTAACTCTCTACCTGGTACTAACACTCTACCTGGTACTAACACTCTACCTGGTACTAACTCTCTACCTGGTACTAACTCTCTACCTGGTACTAACTCTCTACCTGGTACTAACTCTCTGGTACTAACTCTCTACCTGGTACTAACTCTCTACCTGGTACTAACTCTCTACCTGGTACTAACTCTCTACCTGGTACTAACTCTCTACCTGGTACTAACTCTCTACCTGGTACTAACTCTCTACCTGGTACTAACTCTCTGGTACTAACTCTCTACCTGGTACTAACTCTCTGGTACTAACTCTCTACCTGGTACTAACTCTCTGGTACTAACTCTCTACCTGGTACTAACTCTCTACCTGGTACTAACTCTCTACCTGGTACTAACACTCTACCTGGTACTAACTCTCTACCTGGTACTAACTCTCTACCTGGTACTAACTCTCTACCTGGTACTAACTCTCTATCTGGTACTAACTCTCTACCTGGTACTAAATACTAACTCTCTACCTGGTACTAACTCTCTGGTACTAACTCTCTACCTGGTACTAACTCTCTACCTGGTACTAACACTCTACCTGGTACTAACTCTCTACCTGGTACTAACTCTCTATCTGGTACTAACTCTCTACCTGGTACTAACTCTCTACCTGGTACTAACTCTCTACCTGGTACTAACTCTCTACCTGGTACTAACTCTCTACCTGGTACTAACTCTCTGGTACTAACTCTCTACCTGGTACTAACTCTCTACCTGGTACTAACTCTCTACCTGGTACTAACTCTCTACCTGGTACTAACTCTCTACCTGGTACTAACACTCTACCTGGTACTAACTCTCTACCTGGTACTAACTCTCTACCTGGTACTAACTTTCTACCTGGTACTAACTCTCTACCTGGTACTAACTCTCTACCTGGTACTAACTCTCTACCTGGTGCTAACTCTCTACCTGGTACTAACTCTCTACCTGGTACTAACTCTCTACCTGGTACTAACTCTCTACCTGGTACTAACACTCTGGTACTAACTCTCTACCTGGTACTAACACTCTACCTGGTACTAACTCTCTACCTGGTGCTAACTCTCTACCTGGTACTAACACTCTGGTACTAACTCTCTACCTGGTACTAACTCTCTACCTGGTACTAACTCTCTACCTGGTACTAACTCTCTACCTGGTACTAACTCTCTGATACTAACTCTCTACCTGGTACTAACTCTCTACCTGGTACTAACTCTCTACCTGGTACTAACTCTCTACCTGGTACTAACTCTCTACCTGGTACTAACTCTCTGGTACTAACTCTCTGGTACTAACTCTCTACCTGGTACTAACTCTCTACCTGGTACTAACTCTCTACCTGGTACTAACACTCTACCTGGTACTAACTCTCTACCTGGTACTAACTCTCTGGTACTAACTCTCTGGTACTAACTCTCTACCTGGTACTAACTCTCTGGTACTAACTCTCTGGTACTAACTCTCTACCTGGTACTAACTCTCTACCTGGTACTAACACTCTACCTGGTACTAACTCTCTACCTGGTACTAACTCTCTACCTGGTACTAACTCTCTGATACTAACTCTCTACCTGGTACTAACTCTCTACCTGGTACTAACACTCTACCTGGTACTAACTCTCTACCTGGTACTAACTCTCTACCTGGTACTAACTCTCTACCTGGTACTAACTCTCTACCTGGTACTAACTCTCTACCTGGTACTAACTCTCTGGTACTAACTCTCTACCTGGTACTAACTCTCTACCTGGTACTAACTCTCTACCTGGTACTAACTCTCTGGTACTAACTCTCTACCTGGTACTAACTCTCTACCTGGTACTAACTCTCTACCTGGTACTAACTCTCTGGTACTAACTCTCTACCTGGTACTAACTCTCTACCTGGTACTAACTCTCTACCTGGTACTAACTCTCTACCTGGTACTAACTCTCTACCTGGTACTAACTCTCTACCTGGTACTAACTCTCTACCTGGTACTAACTCTCTGGTACTAACTCTCTACCTGGTACTAACTCTCTACCTGGTACTAACTCTCTACCTGGTACTAACTCTCTGGTACTAACTCTCTGGTACTAACTCTCTACCTGGTACTAACTCTCTACCTGGTACTAACTCTCTACCTGGTACTAACTCTCTGGTACTAACTCTCTACCTGGTACTAACTCTCTACCTGGTACTAACTCTCTACCTGGTACTAACTCTCTACCTGGTACTAACTCTCTACCTGGTACTAACTCTCTACCTGGTACTAACTCTCTGGTACTAACTCTCTACCTGGTACTAACTCTCTACCTGGTACTAACTCTCTACCTGGTACTAACTCTCTACCTGGTACTAACACTCTACCTGGTACTAACTCTCTACCTGGTACTAACTCTCTACCTGGTACTAACTCTCTACCTGGTACTAACTCTCTACCTGGTACTAACTCTCTACCTGGTACTAACTCTCTACCTGGTACTAACACTCTACCTGGTACTAACACTCTACCTGGTACTAACTCTCTACCTGGTACTAACTCTCTACCTGGTACTAACTCTCTACCTGGTACTAACACTCTACCTGGTACTAACTCTCTACCTGGTACTAACTCTCTACCTGGTACTAACTCTCTGGTACTAACTCTCTGGTACTAACTCTCTACCTGGTACTAACTCTCTACCTGGTACTAACTCTCTACCTGGTACTAACTCTCTACCTGGTACTAACTCTCTACCTGGTACTAACTCTCTACCTGGTGCTAACTCTCTACCTGGTACTAACTCTCTACCTGGTACTAACTCTCTACCTGGTGCTAACTCTCTACCTGGTACTAACTCTCTGGTACTAACTCTCTACCTGGTACTAACTCTCTGGTACTAACTCTCTACCTGGTACTAACTCTCTACCTGGTACTAACTCTCTGGTACTAACTCTCTACCTGGTACTAACTCTCTACCTGGTACTAACTCTCTACCTGGTACTAACTCTCTACCTGGTACTAACTCTCTGGTACTAACTCTCTACCTGGTACTAACTCTCTACCTGGTACTAACTCTCTACCTGGTACTAACTCTCTACCTGGTATTAACTCTCTACCTGGTACTAACTCTCTGGTACTAACTCTCTACCTGGTACTAACTCTCTACCTGGTACTAACTCTCTACCTGGTACTAACTCTCTACCTGGTACTAACTCTCTGGTACTAACTCTCTACCTGGTACTAACTCTCTACCTGGTACTAACACTCTACCTGGTACTAACTCTCTACCTGGTACTAACTCTCTACCTGGTACTAACTCTCTACCTGGTACTAACTCTCTACCTGGTACTAACACTCTACCTGGTACTAACTCTCTACCTGGTACTAACTCTCTACCTGGTACTAACACTCTACCTGGTACTAACTCTCTACCTGGTACTAACTCTCTACCTGGTACTAACTCTCTACCTGGTACTAACACTCTACCTGGTACTAACTCTCTACCTTGTACTAACTCTCTACCTGGTACTAACTCTCTACCTGGTACTAACTCTCTACCTGGTACTAACTCTCTACCTGGTACTAACACTCTACCTGGTACTAACACTCTACCTTGTACTAACTCTCTACCTGGTACTAACTCTCTACCTGGTACTAACTCTCTACCTGGTACTAACTCTCTACCTGGTACTAACTCTCTACCTGGTACTAACTCTCTGGTACTAACTCTCTACCTGGTACTAACTCTCTACCTGGTACTAACACTCTACCTGGTACTAACTCTCTACCTGGTACTAACTCTCTACCTGGTACTAACTCTCTACCTGGTACTAACTCTCTGGTACTAACTCTCTACCTGGTACTAACTCTCTACCTGGTACTAACTCTCTACCTGGTACTAACTCTCTACCTGGTACTAACTCTCTACCTGGTACTAACTCTCTACCTGGTACTAACACTCTGGTACTAACACTCTACATGGTACTAACTCTCTACCTGGTACTAACTCTCTACCTGGTACTAACTCTCTACCTGGTACTAACTCTCTACCTGGTACTAACTCTCTACCTGGTACTAACTCTCTACCTGGTACTAACTCTCTACCTGGTACTAACTCTCTACCTGGTACTAACTCTCTACCTGGTACTAACTCTCTGGTACTAACTCTCTACCTGGTACTAACTCTCTACCTGGTACTAACTCTCTACCTGGTACTAACTCTCTACCTGGTACTAACTCTCTACCTGGTACTAACTCTCTACCTGGTACTAACTCTCTACCTGGTACTAACACTCTACCTGGTACTAACTCTCTACCTGGTACTAACTCTCTGGTACTAACTCTCTACCTGGTACTAACTCTCTACCTGGTACTAACTCTCTACCTGGTACTAACTCTCTACCTGGTACTAACACTCTACCTGGTACTAACTCTCTACCTGGTACTAACTCTCTGGTACTAACTCTCTACCTGGTACTAACACTCTACCTGGTACTAACTCTCTACCTGGTACTAACTCTCTACCTGGTACTAACTCTCTACCTGGTACTAACACTCTACCTGGTACTAACTCTCTACCTGGTACTAACTCTCTACCTGGTACTAACACTCTACCTGGTACTAACTCTCTACCTGGTACTAACACTCTACCTGGTACTAACTCTCTACCTGGTACTAACACTCTACCTGGTACTAACTCTCTACCTGGTACTAACACTCTACCTGGTACTAACTCTCTACCTGGTACTAACTCTCTACCTGGTACTAACACTCTACCTGGTACTAACTCTCTACCTGGTACTAACTCTCTACCTGGTACTAACACTCTGGTACTAACTCTCTACCTGGTACTAACTCTCTACCTGGTACTAACTCTCTACCTGGTACTAACTCTCTACCTGGTATTAACTCTCTACCTGGTACTAACTCTCTATCTGGTACTAACTCTCTACCTGGTACTAACTCTCTACCTGGTACTAACTCTCTACCTGGTACTAACTCTCTACCTGGTACTAACTCTCTACCTGGTACTAACTCTCTACCTGGTACTAACTCTCTACCTGGTACTAACTCTCTACCTGGTACTAACTCTCTGGTACTAACTCTCTACCTGGTACTAACTCTCTACCTGGTGCTAACACTCTACCTGGTACTAACTCTCTACCTGGTACTAACTCTCTACCTGGTACTAACACTCTACCTGGTACTAACTCTCTACCTGGTACTAACTCTCTACCTGGTACTAACTCTCTACCTGGTACTAACTCTCTACCTGGTACTAACTCTCTACCTGGTACTAACTCTCTACCTGGTACTAACTCTCTACCTGGTACTAACTCTCTACCTGGTACTAACTCTCTACCTGGTACTAACTCTCTACCTGGTACTAACTCTCTGGTACTAACTCTCTACCTGGTACTAACTCTCTACCTGGTACTAACACTCTACCTGGTACTAACTCTCTACCTGGTACTAACTCTCTACCTGGTACTAACTCTCTGGTACTAACTCTCTACCTGGTACTAACTCTCTACCTGGTACTAACTCTCTACCTGGTACTAACTCTCTACCTGGTACTAACTCTCTACCTGGTACTAACTCTCTACCTGGTACTAACTCTCTACCTGGTACTAACTCTCTACCTGGTACTAACACTCTACCTGGTACTAACTCTCTACCTGGTACTAACTCTCTACCTGGTACTAACTCTCTACCTGGTACTAACTCTCTACCTGGTACTAACTCTCAACCTGGTACTAACTCTCTACCTGGTACTAACTCTCTACCTGGTACTAACTCTCTACCTGTCTCTACCTGGTACTAACTCTCTACCTGGTACTAACTCTCTACCTGGTACTAACTCTCTACCTGGTACTAACTCTCTACCTGGTACTAACTCTCTACCTGGTACTAACTCTCTACCTGGTACTAACTCTCTACCTGGTACTAACTCTCTGGTACTAACTCTCTACCTGGTACTAACTCTCTACCTGGTACTAACTCTCTACCTGGTACTAACTCTCTACCTGGTACTAACTCTCTGGTACTAACTCTCTACCTGGTACTAACTCTCTACCTGGTACTAACTCTCTACCTGGTACTAACTCTCTACCTGGTACTAACTCTCTACCTGGTACTAACTCTCTGGTACTAACTCTCTACCTGGTACTAACTCTCTACCTGGTACTAACTCTCTACATGGTACTAACTCTCTGGTACTAACTCTCTACCTGGTACTAACTCTCTGGTACTAACTCTCTACCTGGTACTAACTCTCTACCTGGTACTAACTCTCTGGTACTAACTCTCTACCTGGTACTAACTCTCTACCTGGTACTAACTCTCTACCTGGTACTAACTCTCTACCTGGTACTAACTCTCTACCTGGTACTAACTCTCTGGTACTAACTCTCTACCTGGTACTAACTCTCTACCTGGTACTAACTCTCTACCTGGTACTAACTCTCTACCTGGTACTAACTCTCTACATGGTACTAACTCTCTGGTACTAACTCTCTACCTGGTACTAACTCTCTACCTGGTACTAACACTCTACCTGGTACTAACTCTCTACCTGGTACTAACTCTCTACCTGGTGCTAACTCTCTACCTGGTACTAACTCTCTACCTGGTACTAACTCTCTACCTGGTGCTAACTCTCTACCTGGTACTAACACTCTACCTGGTACTAACTCTCTACCTGGTACTAACTCTCTACCTGGTACTAACTCTCTACCTGGTACTAACACTCTACCTGGTACTAACTCTCTACCTGGTACTAACTCTCTACCTGGTACTAACTCTCTACCTGGTACTAACTCTCTACCTGGTACTACCTCTCTACCTGGTACTAACACTCTACCTGGTACTAACACTCTACCTGGTACTAACTCTCTACCTGGTACTAACACTCTACCTGGTACTAACTCTCTACCTGGTGCTAACTCTCTACCTGGTACTAACACTCTACCTGGTACTAACTCTCTACCTGGTACTAACTCTCTACCTGGTACTAAGGTTACCCTTCTGTAGTGTGGTAGTGAAAGGTTAACCGTCTGTAGTGTGGTAGTGAAATGGTTGACCCTTTGTCGTGTGGCAGTGAAAGGGTTAACCTTCCGTATTGTCGCAGTGAAAGGGTTAACCTTCCGTATTGTCGCAGTGAAAGGGTTAACCGTTTGGTAGTGAAAGGGTTAAAAAAAAACACGAGTCTCTGCATCAAAACCTAGAAATATCTATGGAAATATGTCAGTCCACGTGCGCAGGGTCAGTGTGACACGTGTGTGTGTGTGTGTGCATGTGTGTGTGTGTGTGTGTGTGTGTGCATGTGTGTGTGTGTGTGTGTGAGAGAGTGGCGTGAGACTCGCGCACGTTCCATTATTCCATGTCCGCTAACCTAAACGGCGTCTCTCACTCCTCATCTCTCGTCTCCGCCGCCCGCAGATTGATAAATGTGGGACACGGGACGGGAAAGTGAAAAATCAAATCAGCAAAGCTGAATGTGTCTCTGGCTGCTAACGAGCAGCTGATTGAACATTTCGGCGGGAGGACATGCAGTCATTAGTGTCCACGCTGCGAGGCTGCGCTTAAGAGAAACTTCACTGGAGGGAAGAGTAGGAAAAAAGGAAAAATCTAATTACAATAAAGGAGACAGAGAATAGCCGTGAAGCATCAATTTAAACCTAATCACCACAATTACTGTTCCCACGGGTCTGCTTGTGTCACAGACTGATTGTTTTGGGGAAGAAATTGTATTTAGTGTGAATATGACACTCTTCTAAGAACTATACATAGTTATACTACAATCTTTTATTTTCTTGCGCTGGCTTTGGTGTCATACTTCAACCGTCCACTTGGTAAGTGAAGACAACCAGGGCCTAAGTATTTTTATGCTGACGACACTCAGGTCTATCTCCCCATGAAACCCAACAATATAAACAATCTCGACAGTCTTCGTTCCTGCCTAGACGACATCAAATGCTGGATGGCACACAATTTTCTACAGCTCAATCAGTCAAAGTGTGAAATCCTCCTTTTCGGCCCTCCAAACCAAACCAGTGTCATTGCCAGCAGCCTGGGTAACCTGTCTCCCCTATTCAAGCCCTTTGTTAAAAACCTGGGCGTGCTCTTTGACCCCGAGTTTTCCTTCAATAGGCAGGTAAACTCGGTGGTGAAGGGGTGCTTTTTCCAGCTCCGGTCCATAGCCAGGATCAAGGCCATTCTCTCCCCCTCAGACCTGGAAAGAGTCATTCACGCCTTCATATCCTCATGCTTAGACTACTGTAACTCCCTGTACCTGGGGCTAAATAAATCCACCATAGCCCGTCTACAACTCCCCCAAAACACTGCTGCTAGACTGCTCACAGGTACCCAGAAGAGAGCTCACATCACCCCTGTACTTGCCTCTCTCCACTGGCTCCCGGTGCGCTTTAGAATAGACTTCAAGTTCCTCTTATTGGTTTACAAAGCCCTAAATGGTAAAGCCCCTGCTTACCTAGCAGACCTCCTCACCCCCTGTACCAATGCCAGGGCCCTCAGATCGGCTGATAAGGGTCTCCTAACCACCTGTAGGTCTAACTTCAAGTCTAGGGGGGGACGTGCTTTTGCGGTCGCAGCCCCTGACCTCTGGAACAGCATCCCCACGTCCATTAAATCTGCCCCCTCCATCGAGTCTTTTAAATCTAAACTCAAAACCCACCTATATCGCCCCGCCTTCCCTGACTCACTCCGACTCCTGCCTTACTTGTTGACGTGTTGTTCTGTTTTTCCTTTGTCTATCCGTTGATTGTTTTGTTTTTCTGTTTATTTGATACTTTTCTTTGTTCTTAGCTTAGCCATGTGAAGCACTTTGGTTGACAAGCGTCATGTTTAAACGTGCTATATAAATCAATTTATCGATCGATAATACTAATCGATTAATAGGGGTCAGCCCTATCGGCATCTAGTGAGATCACAGCTTCTGATATTGAGGAAGGAGAGGGATTTTACATGACATTAAGAAGCCGCCTAGTGTTGAAAAAAAGAGTACCTGTTATTTATGAATCCTGTCCGATCTGGGGAAATAATAGAGGGTAGTCGATTATAAATGCATAGATAGTAGTTTGGAAAGAAGTTTTAGGTCCACGGATAATAAACGTATAGGAGGGTAGCTCCCACATAGGAGAGGGTCTCTGTTCTTCTTCAAGATTAAGGAAATGGTGGCCTGAGTAAGTGTATGGGGCAATTTAAAACAGCAGAAGGATTCATTGTACATATCAATAAGAAGCTGTGCTAATTTACCAAAAACCGTCCTATAGAATTTGATTGGGTAACCATCGGGGCATTTACCTGCCTCTTCAAGCTCCTCTATTGTGATAGGCTCCTCCAGTTTCACCGCTGAGTCAGAGTCAACTTCAGGAATGTCAAGAGTCCGTTGCTGAAGGCAGACGGGTCAGTGGATTGTTCTGCAGCAGAGAGAGGAGTAGAAGTTTTTTAATTGATCATTAATTTCTTTGGGATCTGTAGTTCTACCTGTTGGAGTTTGGATTTGTGGTATTTGATGCAAAGCTGATGCCGGTCTTAATTGATGAGCTAATAGTTTATTCACCTTATCTCAGTGTTCATAGTAATTGTATCTGGATTGGAATAGTAATTTTTCTGTATCGAATTCTGCTTGTAGCAATAGGCGTTCCTTATATAAATCAGGTGATGGAGCGATAGAGTAAACATCATCAATCCGAGTGATCTGTTTGGTTAAATTATCTCATTTCTTCCCTCTAGTCTCATAAGTGCAATAAGAAATAATGTCCCCCCTTAGGTACGCCTTCAGTGTCTCTCATAGTAAGGAAGCGGAGATCCCTGTCGTCGTATTAATATCCAAAAAAAATATCTACCTGGAAATAAAAGTAACAAAATCTTCATTCGATAACAAACTAGTATTCAGTCGCCAGGGTGGGGGGGGGGGTGTCATCACATCACATCCAGGGTGGGGGGGTGTCATCACATCACATCCAGGGTGGGGGGGTGTCATCACATCACATCCAGGGTGGGGGGGTGTCATCACATCACATCCAGGGTGGTCAGGTGTCATCACATCCCATAATGTGCAGTTCAATCAGAGTAGAATCATTAGAACTGGAGAGTGGTCCAATATGACAATAGTATCATATGAGCAAGATAGTACTGATGAGATGAGCCGATTGTCGATCAATAAATAATCAATACGAGTGAAGGTGTGATGAACATGAGAGAAGAATCTGCTAGATGGGTTGTGAAAACGCCAAGGGTCTGAAAGTGAAAACTCTTCCATAAAAGATTGAATGGTTTTAGCGGAGTTTGAATGAATGAATGAATGAATGAATGAAAACTTTATTTAACAGATTGCAGAATGGGTACAATACAGTACGGCTCAATACACACAATTGTTAAGGGGATGCAGACCTGAGAAAGACGTTTGTCTTGTTTCCATCAGGGTCCCCCATTTTCAATTCATATAGACATTTATGACATACACAACATACATGACATTTATGGCATAGGGACATATAGGTATTTAGTACTGATACATTTGTGACATAGGCGGTATTCAAATATACAGTACTGTTACCCCTAGATCCTGACAGAGTATATACATATGATGGGGAGGGGACTGTACATTAGGGGGGGGTGGGTGGGTGGGAGAGAAATATACATGTGGTGGGGAGGGGACTGTACATTAGGAGGGGGTGGGTGGGTGGGAGGGAAATATACATACGGCGGGGAGGGAATATATACATGCGGTGGGGAGGAGACTGTCTATTAGGAGGTGGTGGGGGTTTTGGGCATTTACGGTGGCCAGTTTCGAATTGCAGCCTCCCGTAGGTGCTCTTTAAGAGCGGTTTTGAATGTGGGCAGGGATTCACATTCCTTTACAGCTTTGGGTAGGGCGTTCCACATTGTTGTGGCATAATTGCGAAACGTGTTTAGTCCCTTGTTTGAGCCGAATCTGGGTTTCACATGATTTGTTGAGCTTCCTCTGGTGTAGTGGTTGTGGTATTCACTGACCTTTGGGAAGTATTTTGACATGTACATGGGCACCCCGGTCGTATAGTGTATCTTGTAGACCAGGCCCATTGCAAGTTGCTGTACTCTGTCGTCTACTCTAAGCCATCCTAGGTTGGCAAAGTGGGCAGGGGTGAGGTGGGTTCTGGGGTTCAGGTCAAGCAGTAGTCTGACCAGTTTGTTTTGTGATGTTTGTAATTTTGTTTTAAGCGCCTTTGAGGTGCTTTGGTACCATGAGGTGCACGCATAGTCATAGTACCCTTGAATGAGTGCTCCTGCCAGAGTCTTCAGGGTATTCTTGTTTACCAGAGAGGAGATCCGGTACAAGAATCTAGTTCGTTGGTTGACTTTTTTTATTACATTGGATGCCATTTTGTCACAGGAAAGATTTGCCTCTAGGATGGAACCCAGGTAGGTAATTTCGTCTTTCCTTCTGAAAGTACTGCATTTCTGGTAGATGAGCGATCCAATGATGGATTAAGCCAACAATTGAAGTCCCCCCCTAATATTAGATAAGAAGAAGAAGTCTTTATTTGTCATGCAGTTTAACACACAGATGCGAGATGGGCGACACACAGGAACACACACACACACATGCAATGGGTCGCCAATGAAATGTCTCTATAATAATAATAATAATAATGGATTGGATTTATATAGCGCTCTTCGTGACACCCCAGAGACCCCAGAGCGCTTACAGAGTCCATTATTCGTTCATACACAGTCATACCGGTGGTGGTAAGCTACAATTGCAGCCAGAGCTGCCCTGAGGCAGACTCACGGAAGCGTGGCGAATAATCAACGCCTACGGCCCCTCCGACCACCACCAACATTCATTCACATGCATACACATTCATACGAGGCAAGTAGGTTAAGTGTCTTGCCCAAGGACACAACGGCAGTGGGATGGACATGGGCTGGAGCGGGATTCGAACCACCAATCCTTCGATCATTGGACGACCCGCTCTACCCCTGAGCCACGCCGCCCCACACGCCCCACTGCACTTGACCCATCCCGTCGTCCCGAGGGCAGCCGGGAGCAGATGGGGGCTGCAGCGTGGGGGGAGGGGGGCCGCGCCCCGGGGACCAATCCAAGTGCTCCTGTCCGTCTTCGTCAGGGACGTGACAGCGTTAGCGATCTGTTGTGCATGCTTTTCCATTGGGTCCTCCTATAGCGCTTTTCCTAATGCTCAAAGACACTTTACAAAACAAACAATATAATACAATACAGTTTTAGTAGATAAAATAAATATATATATATAAAAAGGTGAGAGGAAGGAGTTCATGGGTTGAAAGCAAACCATTGGTCAATTGCCCCCAAATACAGTACCATACAGTAGTAAAGTACAGTATAAATACGACTTTATAAACCCAGAACTTTTCAATAATTATTATTATAACTTATTGTGTGCGTTCTGCTTCTGAAATGGATTATATATTGCTGTTAGAACAGTTAGATGCTGGCTGCCCAGGCCATACGCATAGAACGCATATTTACAACCTCTCCTCCCCTCTCTGCTCCACACCTACAAGTTCTGAGTGCACTCAGGGTTTTAGCCACAGAGACCTTTCAGAGAGAGATGACGGGTGACAGTCTGACAGATCACCGGATCCATCACCTGTCATCTCTCTCTGAAAGGAGAGAGCATAGGATCAGCGGCATTATATACACATAAGTATACTGCGTGATTGGTTCTTGACAAGCGCGCAGTCGTTCAGTATTGACAAAGCCTACTTTGCTGGAACGATTTATTTCGCACTATACAGTACGTATACAGTATATGTATAAGTACAAGTATAGGTCTTTATTTGTCATCAGATTAACACACACACTGAGACGCGAGTCGTGTGTCATTTTGAGATCAGTCGCAAATCACTTCCTGTTGAAGGGATCAGATGCCGAACCACGGCTGTTTTACCCACGCCTCATCCGCCTTATAAGGAGATGGCGAACGCGCATTTCAGTTTAACAATGAGTGGGATTCATCATGCAAGACACCTGGGTAAGCAGATTTGGACGTTAAGAACGGCTTGATGAATGTGGCGGTGGCTTTTCTTATTGTTCTCTTAACAGACCGGTGAGCAGGTTGGCACCTTGCACGGTCACGGTCGGCGTGTGAGTGTCTGAGTGAGTGGGTGAACGTGATAAAAGCGATCAGTCTCAGCTCCATCAGAGCACAGGGCGACACACCAACAAGTAAAACAAACCAATAAAAACAAAACCTCTTTATGTTGAAGTTACAATAAATTCATTTTTTATTATCATTTCTTCACCAAAGTGACACAGACCTCGTTGACTCATCAGGTCTGTTAAAAAACAAGCTTCTTCGCGTATAGAAAGGGTTAGGGTGATAGACACAGACCTCAGGTCTGTTACAGAACATATCTTCACGTATAGAAAGGGTTAGGGTGATAGACACAGACCTGAGGTCTGTTACAGAACATATCTTCATGTATAGAAAGGGTTAGGGTGACACAGGGACACAGACCTCAGGTCTGTTACAGAACATATCTTCATGTATAGAAAGGGTTAGGGTGACACAGAGACACAGACCTCAGGTCTGTTACAGAACATATCTTCATGTATAGAAAGGGTTAGGGTGACACAGGGACACAGACCTGAGGTCTGTTACAGAACATATCTTCATGTATAGAAAGGGTTAGGGTGACACACAGACACAGACCTGAGGTCTGTTACAGAACATATCTTCATGTATAGAAAGGGTTAGGGTGACACAGGGACACAGACCTCAGGTCTGTTACAGAACATATCTTCATGTATAGAAAGGGTTAGGGTGACACACAGACACAGACCTGAGGTCTGTTACAGAACATATCTTCATGTATAGAAAGGGTTAGGGTGACACACAGACACAGACCTGAGGTCTGTTACAGAACATATCTTCATGTATAGAAAGGGTTAGGGTGACACAGGGACACAGACCTCAGGTCTGTTACAGAACATATCTTCATGTATAGAAAGGCACTTCAGACTGAAGAGACGTTTAAGGGACTGGAATGAAAAAGACAAAAGCGACAGGGAAGCTGCGTCTCTCTCTGTGTGTAGATGTGTCTCTGTGTAGATGTGTCTCTGTGTAGATGTCTCTCTGTGTGTAGATGTGTCTCTCTGTGTGTAGATGTGTCTCTCTGTGTGTAGATGTGTCTCTCTGTGTGTAGATGTGTCTCTGTGTGTAGATGTGTCTCTGTGTAGATGTGTCTCTGTGTAGATGTGTCTCTGTCTCTGTGTAGATGTGTCTCTGTGTGTAGATGTGTCTCTGTGTGTAGATGTGTCTCTGTGTAGATGTGTCTCTGTGTAGATGTGTCTCTGTGTGTAGATGTGTCTCTGTGTAGATGTGTCTCTCTGTGTAGATGTGTCTCTGTGTGTAGATGTGTCTCTGTGTGTAGATGTGTCTCTGTGTGTAGATGTGTCTCTGTGTGTAGATGTGTCTCTGTGTAGATGTGTCTCTCTGTGTAGATGTGTCTCTGTGTGTAGATGTGTCTCTGTGTGTAGATGTGTCTCTCTGTGTGTAGATGTGTCTCTGTGTGTAGATGTGTCTCTGTGTAGATGTGTCTCTGTGTGTAGATGTGTCTCTCTGTGTGTAGATGTGTCTCTGTGTGTAGATGTGTCTCTGTGTGTAGATGTGTCTCTCTGTGTGTAGATGTGTCTCTGTGTGTAGATGTGTCTCTGTGTGTAGATGTGTCTCTGTGTGTAGATGTGTCTCTGTGTAGATGTGTCTCTGTGTAGATGTGTCTCTGTGTGTAGATGTGTCTCTGTGTGTAGATGTGTCTCTGTGTAGATGTGTCTCTAGGATGACTTCTTTTGTATTTATGGCTTTCCCCAAAGAATACACTCAGACCAGGGTGCCAACTTCGGGAGCAAGCTTATGAAAGAGAGAGATGTGTCTCTGTGTAGATGTGTCTCTCTGTGTAGATGTGTCTCTGTGTGTAGATGTGTCTCTCTGTGTGTAGATGTGTCTCTGTGTAGATGTGTCTCTCTGTGTAGATGTGTCTCTGTGTAGATGTGTCTCTGTGTGTAGATGTGTCTCTGTGTGTCTCTGTGTCTCTGTGTGTCTCTGTGTCTCTGTGTGTAGATGTGTCTCTGTGTGTAGATGTGTCTCTGTGTAGATGTGTCTCTGTGTGTAGATGTGTCTCTGTGTGTAGATGTGTCTCTGTGTAGATGTGTCTCTGTGTAGATGTCTCTGTGTGTAGATGTCTCTGTGTGTAGATGTGTCTCTGTGTGTAGATGTGTCTCTGTGTGTAGATGTGTCTCTTTGTAGATGTGTCTCTGTGTAGATGTGTCTCTACATGGCTGCGGGGGACAGACAGACAGACAGGAGGTATCTTGGCACTAGAAGAAGTCTGAGCAGGAGCCAATGGCAGCAAAGCATCAAATGGGGGGGGGGCTCTATGGGGGGGGGCTCTAAGCTTGGGCCAGGGCTTGTTTGAGGTCTCTCAGCAACATGGAGGCCATGACAGTCTTGTCTGAGTTGATGGTGAGCAGCGCGGTGGACGGTTCCTTCAGCTCCAGAGAGACGAGGACCAGAGCTCCACTGCTGACCGTCCTGCCTGCAAACCTGAGGAGAGAGAGAGAGAGAGAGAGACATCAACCATCTGGAGGAGAGAGAGAGAGAGAGACAACCATCATCTGGAGGAGAGAGAGAGAGAACATCGTTACTGCGTTAGTGGCGAGCGCCTTGCCCACTGCGCCACCCACATCATGACATTTATGACATAGGGACATACATGACATACAGGTATATAGTACTGTTACATTTGTGACATATACGATATGCAAATATACAGTACTGTTACCCATAGATCCTAACAGAGAATATATACATATGATGGGGAGGAGACTGTACATTAGGAGGGGGTGGGGGGGTGGAAGAGAAATATACATACGGTGGGGAGAGAAATATACATATACGGCGGGGAGAGAATATATACATGCGGTGGGGAGGAGACTGTCTATTAGGAGGGGGTGGGGGGGTTTGGACATTTACGGTGGCCAGTTTTGAAGGTGGGTAGGGATTCAAATTTTTTTACAGCTGTGGGTAGGACGTTCCACATTGTTGTGGCATAATTGCGAAAATGTGTTTAGTCCCTTGTTTGAACCGAATCTGGGTTGAACATGATTTAGGTGATAGGTTGTCAAAGTGGGCAGGGTGAGGTGGGTTCTAGGAGTCAGGTCAAGTAGAAGTCTGACCAGTTTGTTTTGTGATGTTTGTAATCTTGTTTTTAGCGCCTTTGAGGTGCTTTGGTACCATGAGGTGCAAGCATAGTCGTAGTACCCTTGAATGAGTGCTTCTGCCAGAGTCTTCAGGGTATTCTTGTTTACCAGAGAGGAGATCCGGTACAAGAATCGAGTTCGTTTGTTGACTTTTTTTATTACATTGGATGCCATTTTGTCACAGGAAAGATTTGCCTCTAGGATGGAACCCAGGTAGGTAATTTCATCTTTCCTTGTGACAATATTGTCACCCACTGTAACCGAGAAGCCGTCGGCCTTGCTGAGTTTGTTATTTGAACCGAAGAGAATGGACTCTGTTTTGCCCATGTGTAATGATAGTTTGTTATCAGCGAGCCATATGCAGATTTTGCCGAGTTCCGAGCTGAGGGTTTTTTCAACCTGCAACTTGTTCTTGTCAGAGACCAGCAGGGCTGAGTCGTCCGCAAACAGGAACAAGTTGCAGTCACAAGCTGACGACATGTCATTTGCATAAATTAGGAACAGTAGCGGACCTAGTATGCTTCCTTGTGGAACACCACAGCTCACTGGGAGGGGGGGGGGGGGGGGGGATAGGGTACCGTTTACCTCCACCATCTGTTCTCTCCCCTCCAGGTAGGATTGCATCAAGCTCACGGCGGGTATATAAGGCCAGGCTAGGCAATGCCTACCCAAAATATTATGCTGGGAATTTTGAAATGTATATATAATATATGTGCGCAGGCTGCTGGCTATTGTGTGTCTTGCGCTGCAGCCCGCTGGCCAAGGTGTCAGTCGGGTAGGTGGCAGCGTTTAACATTCCAGGTACAGGCAGTAACCAATCACGCGTAGGCTCAGGTTAAATAATGTAGCCAATCACATCATTCACATGATCATCCTGATCCCGCAGGCAGAGTAAAGCAAACATCTGCGTTCCGAATCTCCGCCCGCCGCTCCTTTGTAGCGAACACCAGCGGCTATTTTGAGTCAAATTTCAAAAAGCAAAATGGATATACGGTATTTCTCCAAGGCATAAACAAAGTAATTTAGAAGCTGCACCGGGCTGGCCCTGGGCATAACTACGGATCACCTGAGGCTGTATGTTGTTTTATCTTGGCATACAAGGGCTTGCTCTAAGAGGACATGATGAGTCCGAGTTCATCAAATCGTGGAAACTTTAGAGCTACTGTATGTACATTTTCAAAGCATGATGAGATCTAAATTACGAAAAACGTTCCCTTCATTGCTGTCAGCACTGCAACTTGTGATTCAAGTTGTGAACGGTGTTTCTCAGCAATGAGGCACATCACATCCGGAACTGACTAAGAACAACAATGCGCCAGTCTGCTTCACGTTGAAAGTGATCTCACAGACAAAGCTAAAGCAGAAAAGATCATTGATGTCAAGACGAAACGTCGCATTTTGCTGCATTAAGGTAAGACAATGGTTAATCTATTATTGGATGCCTTCATTTGAACACTTAATTTGCACTATATATTAAATGAGTGGGGCTCGCCTCGCATAGCCTAGTGGGTGTGTGTATCGACAAAAAAGGAAAGACAGCCTGAAGCAAACGCTTTCGAGTGAATCAGTGTCCAGGTGATGACGTCACCACACTACTGTCGTAATATTAACCAACCGGACGTCTGACTCATAATAATAACTAAAGCTACTGGTGGATTAGAGGAAAAATCAAGTCGAGTTCAGCCAAAGGCCTGTGCACCCCCCCCCCCCCCTCCCCGTGCACTAAAACACACACCATCACAGACCCCCCCCTCCTCTAATAAATCCTCAATTAAGAGAATCCTCAAACAACACAAACCCTGCAATTACCCAACATGGCTGAGTGTGAGACTGAGGGGCGTCGAGGTGACAGTGGAGGCAGACAGACAGTCTATTATCCTGCTGACTAAAGGGCCATTAGGGCGGGACACGCCCCTCCTGCCAATCAAACACAGTTTAGCCGGTCTTCATGGAGTGTGTGTGTGTGTGGTTGGGGGGGGGGGGGGGTCCCACCCGCTCCCTCTGTGCCACTGGGAGAATTCTGGTGTCAGCGTCTCCTTGGAGACCAGCCCGGGTGCCACATGGGCCCCATTGAGGGCGCTAACAGGAGCCGGGCAGGGGCCGTGACCCAGGTTGACCCTCCTTCAGCGCGGCGGGGCCAGGGGCCCTCAGGGGGGGGGGGGGGGGGCCTCACGTGGCTCAGAGTCCCGGCCATCTGCCTCCATTTAGCACGACACGGCTGGAACAAAGGCCCCCGCGGCCCCCTGCTTAGGCCTGACAAACAGCCCACAAAGGGCCCCACTTAGGCCTGACTAAAGCCTGTGAGGAGCCCCCACGGACCGGGGGGGGGGGGGGGGGCACAGAGAGCCGCTACACTCCACGACAGTGGGCACCGGCACGTTCACCAATTAGCACACACACACTCACTCACACACACCACACACACACACACACACACACACACACACAGAGCAGGCTGTCTCTGTGTCTCTGGGGAGTTGCTAAATTACCATCAACAGAAGAGTTAGAGTTAGAGAGAGAGAGGAGAGAGAGAGAGAGAGAGAGAGAGAGAGAGAGAGAGAGAGAGAGAGAGAGAGAGAGAGAGAGAGAGAGAGAGAGATAGATACAGAGAGAGAGACAGAAGGGGGGGAGAGAGAGAGACAGAAGAGAGAGAGAGGAGAGGAGGAGAGGGAGGGAGAGAGAGAGAGAGAGAGAGAGGAGGGAGCGAGAGAGACAGAGGAGAGGAGGAGAGAGAGAGAGACAGAAATATAAATGTATAAGAAAACAAAAAGAAAACTATCTGACACATTGGAAAGAATCAACTCAAAACCAGAGCAAATTGAAATGCTATTTGGCCCCAAACAGAGAGTACACCGTGGCAGAATACCTGAGCACTGTGACTGACCCAAAACTAAGAAGATCCTTGACTTTGAAAACATGGACAATAACTCTAAACTCCCAGACCTACTGGGAGAAATACAACAATGTGCAAACCCCTCCCTGAGGTCTCTCTCTCCCCCCTCTCTCTTCCCTCCCTCCCTGAGGTGTTTCTCTCCCCCCCCTCCCTGAGGTCTCTCTCTCCCCTCTCTCTCTCCCCCCTCCCTGAGGTCTCTCTCTCCCCCCTCTCCCTCCCTGCGGTCTCTCTCCCCCCTCTCTCTCGCCCCTCTCCCTCCCTCCCTGAGGTGTTTCTCTCCCCCCTCCCTGAGGTCTCTCTCTCCCCCCCTTTCTCTCCCCCCTCTCTCTCTCTCTCTCCCCCCCCCCTCCCTGAGGTCTCTCTCTCCCTGTACCTTTGCTAATGGATTTAGGATGTAACTATCATTTACTCAGCAGTAACACAGAGCCTGAGGCCTGCAGAGCGTCTGGGGAGGGGGGGGGGGGGGGGTGCGTCCACAGCCTGGGGGCCTGAGGTGTGTGTCTGTCTGTGTGTGTCTGTTTGTGTGTGTGTGTGACTGTGTGTGTGTGTCTGTCTGTGTGTGTGCGTCTGTTTGCGTGTGTGTCTGTGTGTCTGTCTGCGTGTGTGCGTCTGTTTGCGTGTGTGTGTGTGTCTGTGTGTGTGTCTGTGTGTGTGTCTGTCTGTGTGTCTGCGTGTGTGTCTGTGTGTATGTGTGTCTGTGTGTGTGTCTGTGTGTGTCTGTCTGTCTGCGTGCGTCTGTTTGCGTGTGTGTCTGTGTGTGTGTGTCTGTTTGTGTGTGTCTGTGTGTGTGTCTGTGTGTGTCTGTCTGTGTGTCTGCATGTGTGTCTGTGTCTGTGTGTATGTGTGTCTTTGTGTGTGTCTGTGTCTGTGTCTGTGTGTGTGTGTCTTTGTGTGTGTCTGTGTCTGTGTGTGTGTATGTGTGTCTACTGGTCTACATCCTTTAATGCAGGGTTCTATTGAGGTGAACCACACTCACACAGACAGACACACTCACACACACACACACACACACACACACACAGACACAGACACACACACACACACAGAGATATATATAAAGCCTGGTCCACAGGGTGACAGTGGGTCCTAACCGGGTCATTGGTATTCCCCTGCACTCTGCACACACCGGGCTCAGCGCTGGATTAATTGCAGCGTATGGAGAGAAAAGCAAAGCGTGAGCCGTGGAGCCGGAGCGGGCAGAGCGGCATCGATCAGGAGCCGGGCCTCGGCTGAACATCAGGGCCGTGCAATTATCTGTGATTCTCCATCTGCTCCCTGCTCCCCGGCCAGCCAACACACCCCTCTACATGAGCCCCCCCCCCCCCCCCCCCCTCTACACGAGCCTCTACACAGTGGTGGTGGGCCTGATCTCGGCAAACGATGAGAGGGCCTACCTGGAAGAGGTAAAGGTTCTAGCGGGATGGTGTCAAGAGAACAGCCTCTCCCTGAACGTCAGCAAAACGAAAGAGATGATTGTGGACTTTAGGAGGTCGGGGGTCAGGGACTACAGCCCCCTCAGCATCGACGGGGCACCGGTCGAGAGAGTGAACAGTTTTAACTCGGATGTCCACATGACATGGACCACACACATTGACAGTGTTATCAAGAAGGCACGGCAACGCCTCTACTTCCTCAGGCGCCTAAGGAAGTTCAAAGTGAGTCAGAAGATCTTCAAGAACTTCTACTCATGTACAATAGAGAGCATCCTGACTGATAACATCACCTCCTGGTTTGGGAATAGCACTGCACAAGACCGCAGCAGACTACAAAGAGTGACACGTTCAGCCGAACGCACAATTGGAGGTGGGCTTCCCACTCTCCAGGACATTTACAACAAGCTTTGCAGGGGCAAGGCTAAGAGAATCAGTAAAGACTCCAGTCACCCAAACAACGGTCTCTTTGAACTGCTGCGGTCAGGCAAGCGATACCGGAGTCTCATTGCCAATGTCATTGCCAGCAGCTTGGGTAACCTGTCTCCCCTATTCAAGCCCTTTGTTAAAAACCTGGGCGTGCTCTTTGACCCAGAGTTTTCCTTCAATAGGCAGGTAAACTCGGTGGTGAAGGGATGCTTTTTCCAGCTCCGGTCCATAGCCAAGATCAAGGCCATTCTCTCCCCCTCAGACCTGGAAAGAATAATTCACGCCTTCATATCTTCACGCTTAGACTACTGTAACTCCCTGTACCTGGGGCTAAATAAATCCACCATAGCCCGTCTACAACTCCCCCAAAACGCTGCCGCTAGACTGCTCACAGGTACCCAGAAGAGAGCTCACATCACCCCTGTACTTGCCTCCCTCCACTGGCTCCCGGTGCGCTTTAGAATAGACTTCAAGGTCCTCTTAATGGTGTACAAAGCCCTAAATGGTAAAGCCCCTGTTTACCTAGCAGACCTCCTCACCTCCTATACCAACGCCAGGGCCCTCAGATCGGCTGATAAGGGTCTCCTAACCACTCGTAGGTCCAACTTCAAGTCTAGGGGGGACGTGCTTTTGCGGTCGCAGCTCCTGACCTCTGGAACAGCATCCCCATGTCCATCAAATCTGCCCCCTCCATCGAGTCTTTTAAATCAAAACTCAAAACCCACCTATATCACCTGGCCTTCCCTGACTCACTTTGACTCTTGCCGTACTTGTTGACGTGTTGTTCTGTTTTTCCTTTGTCTATCCGTTGATTTTATTTTTCTGTTTATTTTATACTTTTCTTTGTACTTAGCTTAGCCATGTGAAGCACTTTGGTTGACAAGCGTCATGTTTAAACGTGCTATACAAATACATTTGATTGATTGATTGATTGCCAGCACAGAGAGACTCAGAAGGAGCTTCTATTCCCAGGCCATCAGGATGCTCAATGAACAATAACACTATGTAACAACCATCAAATGCACACAGCACACACATCCACACGTACACACTCACTTTAAATAAACAACACACTGCAGCACCCACTTTACTCACCTTAGACACTTAACACACTTTATATTTATTGATAAGAGATTTTCACATCTCTCATACCTCATTGCACCTCACCACCACAAGGTGGCACCACAAGCTAAGCTATTGTGTATTGTTGTAACTCAGTTACCTTCTCTACTCTGCATTGTGTATACATTGTATAGACTGTATATCGAACATTTTTGTTTTGTTTACACTTGTTTACGTACTTGACTTTCTATTTTATACTTATTATACTTATTTTATACTATCTTGTTATTATCTAGCACACTCTCAGGAGCAAAACAGAAAGAAACATTTCATGCAAAGTATTCTGTATTTCTATATGACAACTAATAAAGAAACTTGAACTTGAGGACAACATCAAGGCCTCTAACCAGATGAACTAACACCAGGTAACAGAGAGGACGCCTCTAACCAGCTGAACTAACAGCACAGGTAACAGAGAGGACGCCTCTAACCAGCTGAACTAACAGCACAGGTAACAGAGAGGACGCCTCTAACCAGCTGAACTAACAGCACAGGTAACAGAGAGGACGCCTCTAACCAGCTGAACTAACAGCACAGGTAACAGAGAGGACGCCTCTAACCAGCTGAACTAACAGCACAGGTAACAGAGAGGACGCCTCTAACCAGCTGAACTAACACCACAGGTCTGGCTAAACGCCGCACAGCAGCTAACCGCTAACAGGCTCCATCGCTACAGTCAACACTCAGCATGTTTTGCACCGATTGATAATGTATTTTCAGTAATCTCATGTAAAACGGAGAGCAGACGTTTAATGGTTCAGGTTAAGCATTTAATGACGGATAAATAGCCAGTTCCATTGCAAATAAGATGATTGTGTTACGACTTCAACAAAAGAGGGGAAGCGGGGCGCGCTGGTGTTTAGAGGGAGATATAATCAAATCATATTAAAGAGCAAAGCAAACAGAAAACACAGCTTGTAAATCACGCTGGTTGGGTTTTTCTAAAATTAGCCTCTAACCAGAGGGATTGGCAATGCATACAAAATTCAATCAAATTTGCTTTCAAACCAACTGAAAAATAGAGCAGATTTATTCTATTCCGCCTGTTTAGACATAAACAAGAACAGCTTTTTCTACATTTGCCTTCCTGTTTGATTTATTGCCATCCTTCTTTCCAGCAATCAATTTCTGTGTTTCAGAGGAACCCCCCACCCCCCCCCCCCCCTACAAACACACACACACACACACACACACACATACAAACACACACACATACAAACACACACACACACACACACACACACCCTTCCAAAGCCACAGTTTGGGAAAAGCAGTGCTGCACCCTGCTGGTGGAGAAGAGCACTGCAGGCAGGCTGTATAGACAGTCCAATACAATATAATAAACACAATGGAACTCAATGAACGACGGGGTAATCAATCAAAACGGACAAAGAAATCAAGTCACTTCAAACTAAAGTGTTTTATGACCATTAAAACAGGGAGGTTTTAAACTGTGCGTCAATATTTATATTGTTATAACCTGGGTTGTTTTAACCCCTTTTCTTATTCTCTTTTTTATTTCTGTCTATTTCATGCCCATTTCATCTATTAGTCTATTTACTTTACTTTATTTTACCGCTGTGAAGCACTTAATGCAGTAATTCTTGTATGAAAGGTGCTATAGAAATAAAGTTTATTATTATTATTATTATTATTATTATTATCATCATCCGGTCCAGCAGAAGGCTGGTTCTCCGTGATACGTGCAGAGAAGTGGGCCGTCCAGTTCTGCTGACGAGACCAGAGTCCATTATTTCCACATCGAGCCCCAAACTCTGACCCCTCCAGGGAGGGACTCTTTTGTGTGCTATTTGCCCCGATCAGAGAGCTCCGTCCCTGGGGAGACGGGGAGGAGGAAGAGGGTCCAGGTGGAGGTCACCTCACACATCACACTTAATGCCGACCGACCTCCACGATCAGCTCTCAGTGGGTGTATCCGATCAGATCGATCCCTGCGAGAGAGAGAGTGTGTGTGTGCGTGTGCATGTGTGCATGTGTGCATGCGTGTGTGTGTGTGCGTGTGCATGTGTGTGTGTGCGTGTGTGCGTGTGTGTGTGCGTGTGTGCGTGTGCAGCATCAATACACTGCAACACCATCTCTGAATGTACGACGAGGCAGAGAATGAACAGGAGGTTTGTTTCTGTTTCGTACAGTTGGACCAGAGGCCGGACGATTATTGGGAACATTTATCTTTCTCCCCATTTCTTTTTAAATTTGGAAAGAATTCTTTAAATCTGGAATAAAAGTGGTGGCTTCAACAGCGGAGGGAGTCTAAGATAAGATAAGATATTCCTTTATTGATCCCCTTGTGGGGGAGGGGGGAGGGGAGGTACAGGTATGTGGCAGGGTAATAGGTGAAAGATATAAATATAGGCACTACAATTAGATCTGAATATAAAAATATGAAAGAAATAAACAGTGTAAACAAAGGTGCAGATGAGGCTCTGTATCGGTTATATTATGTTAACATAAATAGGCAATAAATCATTTGAATCTGAATATATACTAAGAGTAAAAGTAAACAGTATCTTAAACTGTTAACCCTTTCACTGCCACATGACAGAAGGTTAACCCTTTACTATCACACAACCGACGGCGATGCTCCATCATTAGCATCCGCGGAGCTAATGATGCTAATGATGGAGCATCGCCGTCGGTTGTGTGATAGTAAAGGGCTAACCTTCTGTATTGTCACAGTGAAAGGGTTAACCTTCTGTCGTGTGGCAGTGAAAGGGTTAATGTTCGGCGCACGTCGCGGCACTTTGCCCTCGCCTGCCGGCTCCGTGCTGAGTTTTTGCCGATCAACCGACACATTGTTGGAAAGTTGAATTTGCCGCCTTTCCGTCCTCGCCTCACTCGACCGGCTGCGTGATTCCAGTCTCGAGTTACGAGGCCGAACGACCAACGAGCGTCGGTTTGGGACAAGTGACCACGACCACCTTCCTGAACGGACCGGTCGCCTCTAACGGTGGAAATGATGGACTGTTTTTTGTAGCCAATGAAATCCTGGAGCTGATGGTGTCTGACATGAGGGCTGCTCCCTGCGGTGACGGGAGAGAGGAAGAGGAAGGTGAAGGGAGAGAGGAAGAGGAAGGAGCTGCTCCCTGCGGTGAAGGGAGAGAGGAAGAGGAAGGAGCTGCTCCCTGCGGTGAAGGGAGAGAGGAAGAGGAAGGGAGAGAGGAAGACGAAGAAGGGAGAGAGGAAGAGGAAGGAGCTGCTCCCTGCGGTGAAGGGAGAGAGGAAGAGGAAGGGAGAGAGGAAGAGGAAGGAGCTGTGAAGGGAGAGAGGAAGAGGAAGGAGCTGTGAAGGGAGAGAGGAAGAGGAAGAGGAAGGGAGAGAGGAAGAGGAAGGAGCTGTGAAGGGAGAGAGGAAGAGGAAGGGAGAGAGGAAGAGGAAGGGAGAGAGGAAGAGGAAGGAGCTGTGAAGGGAGAGAGGAAGAGGAAGGTGAAGGGAGAGAGGAAGAGGAAGGGAGAGAGGAAGAGGAAGGAGCTGTGAAGGAGAGAGGAAGAGGAAGGTGAAGGGAGAGAGGAAGAGGAAGGAGCTGTGAAGGGAGAGAGGAAGAGGAAGGTGAAGGGAGAGAGGAAGAGGAAGGAGCTGTGAAGGGAGAGAGGAAGAGGAAGGTGAAGGGAGAGAGGAAGAGGAAGGAGCTGTGAAGGGAGAGAGGAAGAGGAAGGGAGAGGAAGAGGAAGGGAGAGAGGAAGAGGAAGGAGCTGTGAAGGGAGAGAGGAAGAGGAAGGTGAAGGGAGAGAGGAAGAGGAAGGAGCTGTGAAGGGAGAGAGGAAGAGGAAGAGGAAGGGAGAGAGGAAGAGGAAGGGAGAGAGGAAGAGGAAGGGAGAGAGGAAGAGGAGGAGCTGCTCCCTGCGGTGAAGGGAGAGAGGAAGAGGAAGGTGAAGGGAGAGAGGAAGAGGAAGAAGGGAGAGAGGAAGAGGAAGAAGGGAGAGAGGAAGAGGAGGAGCTGCTCCCTGCGGTGAAGGGAGAGAGGAAGAGGAAGGTGAAGGGAGAGAGGAAGAGGAAGAAGGGAGAGAGGAAGAGGAAGATGAAGGGAGAGAGGAAGAGGAAGAAGGGAGAGAGGAAGAGGAAGAAGGGAGAGAGGAAGAGGAAGGTGAAGGAGAGAGGAAGAGGAAGAAGGGAGAGAGGAAGAGGAAGAAGGGAGAGAGGAAGAGGAAGATGAAGGGAGAGAGGAAGAGGAAGGAGCTGCTCCCTGCGGTGAAGGGAGAGAGGAAGAGGAAGGGAGAGAGGAAGAGGAAGGAGCTGACCAGAGGACAGTGTCATCATTATGGGACCAGAGGACAGTGTCATCATTATGGGACCAGAGGACAGTGTCATCATTATGGGACCAGAGGACAGTGTCATCATTATGGGACCAGAGGACAGTGTCATCATTATGGGACCAGAGGACAGTGTCATCATTACGGGACCAGCAGAGGACAGTGTCATCATTATGGGACCAGAGGACAGTGTCATCATTATGGGACCAGAGGACAGTGTCATCATTATGGGACCAGAGGACAGTGTCATCATTACGGGACCAGAGGACAGTGTCATCATTACGGGACCAGAGGACAGTGTCATCATTACGGGACCAGAGGACAGTGTCATCATTATGGGACCAGAGGACAGTGTCATCATTATGGGACCAGAGGACAGTGTCATCATTACGGGACCAGAGGACAGTGTCATCATTACGGGACCAGAGGACAGTGTCATCATTATGGGACCAGAGGACAGTGTCATCATTATGGACCAGAGGACAGTGTCATCATTATGGGACCAGAGGACAGTGTCATCATTATGGGACCAGAGGACAGTGTCATCATTATGGGACCAGAGGACAGTGTCATCATTACGGGACCAGAGGACAGTGTCATCATTATGGGACCAGAGGACAGTGTCATCATTATGGGACCAGAGGACAGTGTCATCATTATGGGACCAGAGGACAGTGTCATCATTATGGGACCAGAGGACAGTGTCATCATTATGGGACCAGAGGACAGTGTCATCATTATGGGACCAGAGGACAGTGTCATCATTATGGGACCAGAGGACAGTGTCATCATTACGGGACCAGAGGACAGTGTCATCATTATGGGACCAGAGGACAGTGTCATCATTATGGGACCAGAGGACAGTGTCATCATTATGGGACCAGAGGACAGTGTCATCATTATGGGACCAGAGGACAGTGTCATCATTATGGGACCAGAGGACAGTGTCATCATTATGGGACCAGAGGACAGTGTCATCATTATGGGACCAGAGGACAGTGTCATCATTATGGGACCAGAGGACAGTGTCATCATTATGGGACCAGAGGACAGTGTCATCATTATGGGACCAGAGGACAGTGTCATCATTATGGGACCAGAGGACAGTGCTGGCTTCCTCCTCAGCCGTCAGAGGCAGGAGAGAGATTGATAGCGTGGAGTCATTTGTCCTATTGGTTATTATAATGAAGTATGGGCTTATTGGAGCCAGGACTCTCACAGGCGAGCATTGATTTCCACTCAGTCTTTCAGCTCTGTGTCCTTGCTCTAGTGTTTCCCTTTCCCTGTCTCCCTCTCTCCCTGTCTCCCTCTCTCCCAGTCTCCCTCTCTCTCGGTCTCCCCCTCTCTCTCTCTGTCTCCCTGTCTCTCTCGGTCTCCCTGTCTCCCTCTCTCTCTGTCTCCCTCTCTCTCGGTCTCCCCCTCTCTCTCTCTGTCTCCCTCTCTCTCGGTCTCCCCCTCTCTCTCTCTGTCTCCCTGTCTCTCTCGGTCTCCCTGTCTCCCTCTCTCTCTGTCTCCCTCTCTCTCGGTCTCCCCCTCTCTCTCTCTCGGTCTCCCTGTCTCTCTCTCTCCCTCTCTCTCTGTCCCCCTGTCTCCCTCTCTCTCTGTCTCCCTCTCTCCCTGTCTCTCTGTCTCCCTGTCTCCCTCTCTCCCTGTCTCCCTCTCTCTCGGTCTCCCCCTCTCTCTCTCTCTCTGTCTCCCTGTCTCTCTCGGTCTCCCTGTCTCCCTCTCTCTCTGTCTCCCTCTCTCTCGGTCTCCCCCTCTCTCTCTCTGTCTCCCTCTCTCTCGGTCTCCCCTCTCTCTCTCGGTCTCCCTGTCTCCCTCTCTCTCTGTCTCCCTCTCTCTCGGTCTCCCCCTCTCTGTCTCTCTCGGTCTCCCTGTCTCTCTCTCTCCCTCTCTCTCTGTCCCCCTGTCTCCCTCTCTCTCTGTCTCCCTCTCTCCCTGTCTCTCTGTCTCCCTGTCTCTCTCTCTCCCTCTCTCTCTGTCCCCCTGTCTCCCTCTCTCTCTGTCTCCCTCTCTCCCTGTCTCTCTGTCTCCCTGTCTCTCTCTCTCCCTCTCTCTCTGTCCCCCTGTCTCCCTCTCTCTCTGTCTCCCTCTCTCCCTGTCTCTCTGTCTCTCTGTCTCTCTGTCTCCCTGTCTCTCTGTCTCCCTGTCTCTCTGTCTCTCTGTCCCCCTGTCTCTCTGTCTCTCTGTCTCTCTGTCTCCCTGTCTCTCTGTCCCCCTGTCTCTCTGTCTCCCTGTCTCTCTGTCTCCCTGTCTCTCTGTCTCCCTCTCTCTCTGTCTCCTCTCTCCTGTCTCTCTGTCTCCCTGTCTCCCTCTCTCTCTGTCTCCCTGTCTCTCTGTCTCCCTCTCTCTCTGTCTCCCTCTCCCCCGTCTCTCTGTCTCTCTGTCTCCCTGTCTCTCTGTCTCCCTGTCTCTCTGTCTCTCTGTCTCTCTGTCCCCCTGTCTCCCTCTCTCTCTGTCTCCCCTCTCTCCCTGTCTCTCTGTCTCCCTGTCTCTCTCTCTCCCTCTCTCTCTGTCCCCCTGTCTCCCTGTCTCTCTGTCTCCCCCTTTCCCTGTCTCTCTGTCTCCCTCTCTCTCTGTCTCCCTGTCTCCCTATCTCTCTGTCTCCCTGTCTCCCTATCTCCCTGTCTCCCTCTCATTCGACCTGAAGACAGAACGCAGCGACGTCAGAGAAAACACCTGTTGAAAAAACGATCAGTATTAGGGCTGCACGATTTTGGGAAATAATCAAATTGCGATTTTTTTTGACAGATATTGCGATTGCAATTCAATTTGTGATTATAATTCTTTTTTTCAGCAGCCCCACAGAGGTTTATTGTAAAGTGCGGCTTGCATCTGGCCTACGCGGTGGGTCTGTTCGGGACACCGAGCCTGAACATGTTTCTTTTTACCTGGGAGTCGATAGCGGTACCTTCACTCTCCCTCTCTGAAGTCTAAACTTCACAACACACACTCTAAAACCCCTCACCTCCCTCTCCCAAACCGATCCTACAACAACAACTTGTAAAGGAGATCTTGTGTCTCAATGGGACTTCCTGGTTAAAAATTAAAAAAAAATTGTCTTTTCTTTTGTTGCGATTTGCTAATTGTATCATTTAAAAATCGCGATTTCGATTTAAAATATATTAATCGTTCAGCCCTAATCCTGACACTGATATCATCCTGACACTGATATCATCCTGACACTGATATCATCCTGACACTGATATCATCCTGACACTGATATCATCCTGACGCCTGAAGTTGGATCTAATTGAATCTATTTATTTGACAAATGCATTTCACTGACTATTTAGTGCAGAAACTCTTTTATCAACAGCATCCACCTGAAGTGAGCGTGAAGACCCTTATTTCACCGCATCCATCCAGCTCTTCTGACGCCGAGGAGAGGACAGAGAAGAGAGAGAGGAGAGAGAGGAGAGAGGAGAGAGAGGAGAGAGGAGATAGAGGAGAGAGAGGAGAGAGAGAGGAGAGAGAGGAGAGAGAGGACAGAGAGGAGAGAGAGGAGAGAGGAGAGAGGAGAGAGGAGAGAGAGGAGAGAGAGGAGAGAGAGAGGAGAGAGAGGAGAGAGAGGACAGAGAGGAGAGAGAGGAGAGAGAGGAGAGAGAGGAGAGAGAGGACAGAGAAGAGAGAGAGGAGAGAGAGGAGAGAGAGGAATAGAGGAGAGAGAGGAGAAAGGAGAGAGGAGAGAGAGGACAGAGAGGAGAGAGAGGACAGAGAGGAGAGAGAGGAGAGAGGAGAGAGGAGAGAGAGGAGAGAGAGGAGAGAGAGGAGAGGGAGAGAGAAGAGAGAGAGGAGAGAGAGGACAGAGAGGACTGAGAGGAGAGAGAGGAGAGAGAGGAGAGAGAGGAGAAAGGAGAGAGGAGAGAGGAGAGAGAGGAGAGAGAAGAGAGAGAGGAGAGAGAGGAGAGAAGAGAGAGAAGAGAGAGAGAGGAGAGAGAGGACTGAGAGGAGAGAGAGGAGAGAGAGAGGACAGAGAGGACAGAGAGGAGAGAGAGGAGAGAGAGGAGAGAGAGGAGAGAGAGGACTGAGAGGAGAGAGAGAGAGAGGAGAGAGAGGAGAGAGAGGAGAGAGAGGACAGATAGGAGAGAGAGGAGAGAGGAGAGAGAAGAGAGAGAGGAGAGAGAGGAGAGAGAGGAGAGAGGAGAGAGAAGAGAGAGAAGAGAGAGAGGAGAGAGAGGAGAGAGGAGAGAGAGGAGAGAGAGGAGAGAGAGGACAGAGAGGAGAGAGAGGAGAGAGAGGAGAGAGAGGAGAGAGAGGAGAGAGAGGATAGAGAGGACTGAGAGGAGAGAGAGGACAGAGGACTGAGAGGAGAGAGAGAGGAGAGAGAGAGGAGAGAGAGAGGAGAGAGAGGACAGAGAGGACAGAGAGGAGAGAGAGAGGAGAGAGAGGAGAGATAGGACAGAGAGGACAGAGAGGAGAGAGAGGACTGAGGAGAGAGAGGAGAGAGAGGACAGACAGAGAAGAGAGAGAGGAGAGAGAGGAGAGAGAGACAGACAGACGAGAGAGAGGAGGAGAGGACAGAGAGACAGACAGAGGAGAGAGAGGACAGAGAGACAGACAGAGAGGAGAGAGAGGACAGAGAGGACGGAGAGGAGAGAGAGGACAGAGAGAGAGGAGAGAGAGGACAGAGAGGAGAGAGAGAGAGAGAGGAGAGAGAGGACAGAGAGAGAGAGAGGACAGAGAGGAGAGAGAGACAGACAGAGAGACAGACAGAGAGGGACGCAGCACGTCCACAGAAGGGATGGAGCGGAAGACAAAGAGGAAGTGAAGGAGAGACAGATGTGTGTGTGGAGCGACGTGAGAGAGAGACAGGGCAGGAAGCAGAGGGGGAGAGGGGTAATTATCTATCAGGTGTGCAGGTGTGCGTGACAGAGGAGGAAGCTCATTAGCACACCCTGTGTCCACCAATTACACAGCCAGGCGTCACAGGGCATCCCCTGGCATGGCAGGCTGGGACACACACACACACACACAGGGACACACACACACACGGGGACACACACACACACACAGGGACACACACACACACACAGGGACACACACAGGGACACACACACACAGGGACACACACAGGGGGACACACACACACAGGGACACACACACACACACAGGGACACACACACACACACACACACAGGGACACACACACACACACAGGGACACACACAGGGACACACACACACAGGGACACACACAGGGGGACACACACACACAGGGACACACACACACACACAGGGACACACACACACACACACACACAGGGACACACACACACACATAGGGACACACACACACACATAGGGACACACACACACAGGGACACACACAGGGACACATTCAAATCAACAAAAACTCCACATGAATCCACACACACAATGGACGTGCAAATGCATTCAAATAAGCAAGCGCACACAGACACACAGCATGCACACACACACACACACGCACACACTAACAGAATGGGCCTCATTTATCAATTGCTTGCTTCTTAATTTAATGTGTAAAACGCAGTCGGACTAAAATGTAACTCTGGAAAAACAGCGTCATGTGACTCTTCTCTGCATCGATGCCTAAAGCCAACACGGGCTCCTCGCTCCTCACAACAGTGTCATGTGACTCTCCTCTGCATCGATGCCTAACGCCAACACGGGCTCCTCGCTCCTCACAACACGGGCTCCTCGCTCCTCACAACGGTGAAAGTGTCGAGAGCTGGAGAGTTGAAACGGCCTCCGACGACGTTCTGAACTCATTAATTAACGCTCATCAAGCTGCTGTTCTCCCTGAAACCTACAGACGTTTGCATTATAAACCAGTTAACATCGATTTAAATTTCATTGGACGCTTTTGGATCTATATTCAAACATGGTTTGCACCTCGCTAGAAATACTTCTATCTTGAAAACTAAAACTATCTTTCTTGAGATAGTGTACATTTTACGGGAAACTTTGATAAATACCACAGTGGTTGCGTGTAAACCCCAGGTTGACCTCATCATGACCTCTCACCTGTAGACGCGGTCCTGACCAGAAGGCACTGACCCCAGGTTGACCTCATCATGACCTCTCACCTGTAGACGCGGTCCTGACCAGAAGGCACTGACCCCAGGTTGACCTCATGACCTCTCACCTGTAGACGCGGTCCTGACCAGAAGGAACTGACCCCAGGTTGGCCACGGACACCACCTGTCGGCCGACCGGCTGGGTGGAGGTGTTCTCTGTCGCCATGGTGATGGTGGCTGAGGTCTCATTCATGCCCAGCAGTTTACCTAAGATAAGATAAGATAAGATATTCCTTTATTGATCCCCTTGGGGAAATAATACATAAAAGTAGGGAAACAATGTCCAGGCACGCACTGGAGGTGTTTCCAGATTTATTGGCAGCCTGAAATCATATCATGACGTTTGGGTGTGGCTTGACCTTCTTCATGAAGCATGAAGGGTAAGTGACCCCAGTTTATACAAGACAAACAGGAAGTGACAACACAGGAAGTGACGACACAGGAAGTGACGACACATTCCAACCAGAGATCTGCACAAGAGTACAAAATACCACTTACAAGCACAACCTTTTCAGAATTATCTAAATCAAAAAGAAACATGTAAATCACAGAGATATATCTTTATATATTTTATACAGAGTAGGCCTACATCTTAAACTACTGAACTATAAACATAAACACTCATGACCCATATAAGCCATCTTTCAATTATAAATATAAAGAATGATAAATGGAAATAATTAACCACTAAGTGTGTCTGACCTTTAACTAGGGTTTAAATGGAGGTTTGAGATGCAGTGGTTAGAGTTTAAATGGAGGTTTGAGATGCAGTGGTTAGAGTTTAAATGGAGGTTTGAGGTGCAGTGGTTAGAGTTTAAATGGAGGTTTGAGGTGCAGTGGTTAGAGTTTAAATGGAGGTTTGAGGTGCAGTGGTTAGAGTTTAAATGGAGGTTTGAGATGCAGTGGTTAGAGTTTAAATGGAGGTTTGAGGTGCAGTGGTTAGAGTTTAAATGGAGGTTTGAGGTGCAGTGGTTAGAGTTTAAATGGAGGTTTGAGGTGCAGTGGTTAGAGTTTAAATGGAGGTTTGAGATGCAGTGGTTAGAGTTTAAATGGAGGTTTGAGGTGCAGTGGTTAGAGTTTAAATGGAGGTTTGAGGTGCAGTGGTTAGAGTTTAAATGGAGGGTTGAGGTGCAGTGGTTAGAGTTTAAATGGAGGTTTGAGGTGCAGTGGTTAGAGTTTAAATGGAGGGTTGAGATGCAGTGGTTAGAGTTTAAATGGAGGGTTGAGGTGCAGTGGTTAGAGTTTAAATGGAGGTTTGAGATGCAGTGGTTAGAGTTAAATGGAGGTTTGAGATGCAGTGGTTAGAGTTTAAATGGAGGTTGAGGTGCAGTGGTTAGAGTTTAAATGGAGGTTTGAGATGCAGTGGTTAGAGTTTAAATGGAGGTTTGAGATGCAGTGGTTAGAGTTTAAATGGAGGTTGAGGTGCAGTGGTTAGAGTTTAAATGGAGTTTGAGGTGCAGTGGTTAGAGTTTAAATGGAGGTTTGAGATGCAGTGGTTAGAGTTTAAATGGAGGTTTGAGGTGCAGTGGTTAGAGTTTAAATGGAGGTTTGAGGTGCAGTGGTTAGGGTTAAATGGAGGTTTGAGGTTGCAGTGGTTAGGGTTTAAATGGAGGTTTGAGGTGCAGTGGTTAGGGTTTAAATGGAGGTTTGAGGTGCAGTGGTTAGAGTTTAAATGGAGGTTTGAGATGCAGTGGTTAGAGTTTAAATGGAGGTTTGAGATGCAGTGGTTAGAGTTTAAATGGAGGTTGAGGTGCAGTGGTTATAGAGTTTAAATGGAGGTTTGAGATGCAGTGGTAGAGTTTAAATGGAGGTTTGAGGTGCAGTGGTTAGAGTTTAAATGGAGGTTTGAGGTGCAGTGGTTAGGGTTTAAATGGAGGTTTGAGGTGCAGTGTTAGAGTTTAAATGGAGGTTTGAGGTGCAGTGGTTAGAGTTTAAATGGAGGTTTGAGATGCAGTGGTTAGAGTTTAAATGGAGGTTTGAGATGCAGTGGTTAGAGTTTAAATGGAGGTTTGAGATGCAGTGGTTAGGGTTTAAATGGAGGTTTGAGATGCAGTGGTTAGAGTTTAAATGGAGGTTTGAGGTGCAGTGGTTAGAGTTTAAATGGAGGTTTGAGGTGCAGTGGTTAGGGTCAGGGGTTAAAGGTCGTCACCTTGCTCGCTGCAGAAGTCCCTCTCCGTCATGGTGACGGGCAGCAGCAGCTCCCCGGTGGCCGGCTGGATGGAGACGCTGAACTGGTCCTCCTTGGTGCTGCGGGGGGCAGGGGCCAGGGTTAGAGGACAGTGGGACCAGGTTAGAGGACAGTGGGACCAGGGTTAGAGAGGACAGTGGACCAGGGTTAGAGGACAGTGGGACCAGGGTGAGGTGGGGTCTAGGAGTCAGGTCAAGCAGTAGTCTGACCAGTCTGACCAGTTTGTTTTGATATGTTTGTAATTTTGTTTTTAGCGCCTTTGAGGTGCTTTGGTACCATGAGGTGCACGCATAGTCGTAGTACCCTTGAATGAGTGCTCCTGCCAGAGTCTTCAAGGGTATTCTTGTTTACCAGAGAGGAGATCCGGTACAAGAATCTAGTTCGTTGGTTGACTTCTTTTATTATATTGGATGCCATTTTGTCACAGGAAAGATTAGCCTCTAGGATGGAACCTAGGTAGGTAATTTCATCTTTCCTTGTGACAATATTGTCACCCACTGTAACTGAGAAGCCGTCGGTCTTGGTGAGTTTGTTATTTGATCCGAAGAGAATGGACTCTGTTTGATAATGATAGTTTGTTATCAGCGAGCCATATGCAGATTTTGCCTAGTTCCGAGCTGAGGGCTTTTTCAACCTGTAACTTGTTCTTGTCAGAGACCAACAGGGCTGAGTCGTCCGCAAACAGGAACAAGTTGCAGTCTCGAGCTGACGACATGTCATTTGCATAAATTAGAAACAGTGCAGCGTTTGACACGATCGACCATGATATCCTAATAATTTGTCTAGAAAAGTTAGTTGGTCTTTCTGACTATGTATTAAACTGGTTCAGAACATATATCAAAGGGAGAAAATATTACGTCAGGCTTGGAGATCATTCTTCTGAGAAACATGACACCTACTTCGGAGTTCCACAGGGGAGCTGCCTTGGTCCACTATTATTCTCACTATACATGCTGCCACTCGGAGACATCATTAGAAAACACAATGTATGTTTCCATAGTTACGCAGATGACACAATTGTACATCTCCGCTGAACCAAATTATCACACAGCTATTAACTCCATTTCCACCTGTCTCAACACTTTGAGTGCCAGCCACGGATAATTCGTTATTTCATGCCAACCGTTGAGTGCCAGAAACGAGATATGCCGTTTCTTTTTAATCGTTATTTTTTTTATTAGCGATTTCCATACATTTTTCATCAATCTAGCCTCACGTTACCAGGGGGGGATCTGTCTGAGCTCGAAGAGGGAAAATACCGCCCCCTATCGTCTCTCTGGATGGTATTGCACCCCATTGGATTGGACTGAATGAAATGGATGGGGAAAAAATAGTCCAGATTCCACATTTGACTTGTCAGGCATGTAATCCGAGCCTACAAACCACGGCAATGGGGGGGGGGGGGGGGTCTGCTGATGGAGACTCAGTGTTCAGGGTAACAGAGCATGAGGTGAGACGGATCTTTAAAAAAGTGAATATCAGGAAGGCAGCAGGACCGGACGGCATCCCCGGCCGCGTCCTAAAAGTCTGTGCCGACCAACTGGCCCCGGTATTCACTGACATCTACAACCTGTCCTTGGAACAGGCTGTCATCCCCACCTGTCTGAAGAAGTCCACCATCATCCCTGTACCCAAAAAATCTACGCCCGCTTGCCTCAACGACTACCGCCCTGTAGCCCTCACCTCCATAGCCATGAAGTGCTTTGAGAAGCTAGTGAAGGGCTACATCTGTTCCTCCCTCCCCATCAACCTGGACCCTCTGCAATTTGCATATCGCCCCAACAGGTCCACGGAGGACGCCATAGCCCATGTGCTGCACACAGCAGCATCACACCTGGACAAGAGGCAGGGGAACTATGTGAGAATGCTGTTCATCGACTACAGCTCAGCATTCAATACCATAGTCCCCTCCAAACTCATAGCCAAGCTCAGGGACCTGGGCTTGAACTATGACCTCTGCCAGTGGGTCATGGACTTCCTGACGGGCAGACCCCAGGTGGTAAGAGCCGGCAACTGCAGGTGGGCCTGATCTCTGCCAACGACGAAAGGGCCTACCTGGAAGAGGTAGAGAACCTGTCACAGTGGTGTCAGGAGAACTGCCTCTCCCTGAACGTCAGCAAAACAAAAGAGATGATTGTGGACTTCAGGAGGTCGGGGGTCAAGGACTACAGCCCCCTCAGCATCGACGGGGCACCGGTTGAGAGAGTGAACAGTTTCAAGTACGTCGGAGCCCACATATCCGAGGACTTGACATGGACCACACACATTGACAGTGTTGTGAAGAAGGCACGACAACGCCTCTACTTCCTCAGGCGCCTAAGGAAGTTCCAAGTCAGTCAGAAGATCCTTAGGAACTTCTACTCATGTACAATAGAGAGCATCCTGACCGGCAACATCACCTCCTGGTTTGGGAATAGCACTGCACAAGACCGTAGCAGACTACAAAAAGTGACACGTTCAGCCGAACGCACAATTGGAGGGGGGCTTCCCACCCTCCAGAACATTTACAACAAGCGGTGCAAGGGGAAGGCTAAGAGAATTATTAAGGACTCGAGCCACCCGAACAACTGCCTCTTTGAACTGCTGCGGTCAGGCAAGCGATACCGGAGTCTTAAGGCGAGCACAGAAAGACTCAGAAGAAGCTTCTATCCCCAGGCCATCAGGCTGCTAAACGAACAATAAACACTATGCAACAACCATCAAATGCACACAGCACACACACCCACACGCACACACTCACTCAAACAAACAACACACTGCAGCACCCACTCTCCACACTTTAGATCACACAAACACACTTTACACTTTATATTTATTGATAAAGGATTTGCACTACAACTCGTACACCTACTGTGAATTGTACCTAAATTGCACCTCGTCCCATTTCTGCCTTGCACTATATAGTATTGTATATTAGTACACTGCACAGTATTGTATATTGTATGGTAACTACGTCTATTCTGCATCGAACATTGTACATATGTCTAAACTGAACACTGTGACCTAATTTTTTTACTTCTAATTTTACTATGTTATTTTATTTCATACTTATCTTGTCTTGCACAGTCTCTGGAGCGTAACAGTAAGAAGCATTTTGTATAAAAGTATTCTGTACTTCTGTATGACAAATATTAAAGAAACTTGAAACTTGAAACTATTGCAGTCATCGCCCACCATCAGAACAGCATGGAATATGTGGACAACGTGTTTTGTGTATTCCAGTAAAGCGCATTTCCTGCAGAATCGTATTTTTTTCTGAAAGTTAAAAAAAAATAGCGTTTTTCAAAATGGTATAAAATGGAAATGAATCGATTAAAAAACAATCCGTTTCGACAATGTTGACTGCAAACAAGTCATTGATAAGCGACGGTCGTATTAGACACATAGCCATAATTTAAGATATAGTTTATGCGTTCACAAATGTGAGCGCTCTGTCATTGAATAGAGCGTTGGCACCAGTGGCGTAACTCTGTTGCTAGTGGTGCGGGGGACAGCTTAGGGGGCGTGGTCAGCGACGTCGCAGGGGCCCCCACCGCCCCTGCCCCCCCCCCCCCCCCCCCCCCCTCCCCTACCTATTTAGTTTTTTTAAATACGCATTTTCCCAGGCGGTGGCGCCATTTCTCCATGTAAACGACACACTGGGCTCAACAGAAACAACAATTATTTGTTGTGACAAATAATAATAAACTAGGAGGCACCGGCGACAGCGTAGCAAAACTTAGTTTGCTTTGAAGAGGTAGCTTTCTCCTCTTGGGCGACGGTGCCATCCTTGCGTTGTAGGTAGGACACATACTGTCTAATATGTGGCGATGACACAACAACAACGAGTCGTGTTTTCATGCATTCTGCTGTTCATCACCTGCCGCGGTGATCTGCAACAGCTGATCTGCTTTTCATGAATGAATGAATGAAAACTTTATTTAACAGATTGCAGAATGGGTACTGTTGTGAAGGATCAGATTAAACCGAATATATATATTTATTTATGGATATATATTTAATAGTATTTGTATATCGTTTGATATCCCTTGTATATTCCTTGTACATATACACTGAATATCCATTTGGTCTACTAACAGCCCATAATAGTTTCATTCTCTCATTGGACAAGAACTTGGCGCCAGCAGCCAAGCCCCTTGGTTCAAGTTCAATCGTGCCGACGAACATGTCGTTACTAGCCCCGGTTCCGCGTAGGAATACGTCTGCCGAAATACGAATGGTACTATTTGTTCACAGCGCATATATATATGGCGCAAGTAAAGTAGAACTTCCCTTAGCCCTTAGTTCTTTACCCTCCAACCTAGTGGCAAGACGTTAAGCCTCACCCACGATACACGTGTGGTGCAGTATGGTCAACTTGGCCTCAGAATGGCATTGAGACATCGTGTGGATTAATAGTTGAATTGTCATAGTTTGGCACTATACCGTCGAGTGGGACGTATTTCTATTAAGTTAATAATAGTCTATTATGTATGGTGCATCGTTCGGTTAGAGTTATAAAGTGAGCAGTACCCCCATCGTTTTCCTCGCGTTATCTTAGTCTTAACCAGGCTGGGCAGACCACGTGTGGTGCTTTCATCCGAGGAGTTCTGGGCCAGGACGAGTGGACCTGCACATTGGATTACCTTACCCGGACGACGGCGAGCCCTACACGGCTTGGATTATCTACTTGCTTTGGGTGCTTTGATTATGCCATGGATAACAGCCAACACTGGTAAGTGTTGGAACTACCCCCGAGAGGAGTCCAGGTGAGACGGCGCTCTAACCCGAGTGAGGTCGCCTCACGTCTCTTCGTTGTGGACCGGCAGCTACCGTCTACAAGAGGGCCCAACTGTATTCATCTGTGGACCAAGGTTCTGTGGGCACCGTGTTCAGCACTCTGAATTCTCCCAAGAAATCGTTGGCCAGATGGGATATCGTTGGCCAGATGGGATATCGCCAGCGGCTCTCCTAACCCCCCCCCCCCCCCCCCCTACTGACTTACAACCAGCGGGACCCCCTTTAGTGTATCCAGCTATAATCATTAAGTACCATCGCTATAGTTCCCTAAAGAACCAGGTTGTATACTTGCTTCCTGCGTAACCAGAGATTGGACATTCAATGTTGATTTGCCTACGAATACTCATTTGCCTTACAAGTGCATTCAAATCATAAATGTCATTACGTGAACGTTGTATATACCCTTTGCTATATATTAAATATTCGACGGATACATTTGTGTGGACTTGGTTTCATCAGGTGGGAAAGTGTTCATCATATCTATATCATGTACTGTGTGGGGCCAGTAGTTAAAGTACATAAAGCGGTAGTGGTTTAATGATACCATACTTATCAATACAGTCAGGGAATTGTACCCCTCAGTTACAGGTAC
>NW_028174871.1:1320138-1348413 GCF_963971535.1 Notolepis coatsorum | reverse complement strand
CCATCGTGGGACTGCTGTTCGCCGGCAAGGTCTGCCTACCCGGCTGACGTGAGGAGGACGAGGACTCCCCTGTTTTCTTTTGTATTCGTAGAGCGAAAGAGAGAGAGAGAGAGAGAGAGAGAGAGAGAGAGAGACCGATGCCACGCGGGAGGCATTCCATTAGACTTAGCGGCGCGGCAATTTGAAAGTATTGTCGACGGAAGAAGAAGAAGAAGGAGAAGAAAAAGGACATGGAGAGGCTAGAGGCACTCTTGCTTTTTTTTTTTTTTTTTTTAACATTTTAGTTGTTTAGTTGTCTTTCATCCCTGACGCGCACCTTGGATCACAGGAGCCTAAGCTAAGCTAAGCTAACGCAGCGTCTTATCGTCGCACTAACCTGTCTCTGTAATTACTGATCTGGGATCAGGGACCCAGGGGAGTAGAGGGCCTAGACGGTTCACATCGTCCCGGTCGAGAGAGAGGATACACGGAGGAGAAACGATAACGACGAAGGATTAAGACACACGAGGACTCCTCGCGGGACACCTGCCGCGCGACGCGGTGCCCTTCCCCCCCCTCTTTCTCTCTCATATCAGGCCTTTGATCTTCCCGCCGTGCGGAGGCGGAGGTGAACCGCGCGCTCTTCTGCTTTCTCGTCTCGTCCCCTCCGCTCTTTTATTCTGATTTGATACGATGGTCACACACGCGGAGAGAGAGGAAGTCGATGGTGAACGCTAACATGTAGATCATGTGGCCAAAGTAGGGATGCACAGATGCCCGCTCTGGTATTATTGGATATCGGGCCGATAAAGAGGATCGATGGGTTATATGTACTAGGGATGTCCGATATTATCGGCCTACCGATATTATCGGCCGATATTGGCATTAAAATGTAATATCGGAAATGATCGGTATCGGGTTTTCAAAAAATAAAAATTTGATTTCCTTTCTTTTTACATTTATTTACCCAGGCAAGCAAGTAAGAACAAATTCTTATTTTATTTATTGTCAAAAGTATGCATAATGTTGTTAATTCCACGACAAGAGATATGTAATCTGAAATTATTCCGTTTTTTGGGGGGGGGGGGGGGGGGGGGGGGGGGGGGGGGGGGGGGACCCTGCATGTATCGTTTGATATCGGTATCGGAAATTAAACAGTTGGACAATATCGGTATATCGGATATCGGTAAAAAAAAAAGCCAATATCGAACATCCCTAGTTATATGTATTGGAGAAATTACCCTAATATCCCTATATCAACGTATATCAGAAATCAAAGCAAGTTGATCTGAATTTCTGCCTCCCCCCCCCCCCGGAAATAGAAAACGACATCTCTGTCATAGAGGGAAAAACCATTGAATACAAGGTTTATGGTCTTTATAGACCTGGGAAGTCAGGAAGTGATCGTTTTAAGACGCACCTGGTTCCAGATTAAGTTTTGCCTATATGGTCTTTTACCATAGGAGTTTCTCAACGTAGCAGGTTTCAATAGTTCCATTTCAATTGGTCTGGCGTTTTGACGGGAGCAGAGTTGAGGGTAATTAAATTAGATTTGTGTTCTTACATTTGAAAAAAACAAAACAAGAAAAAGGTCATGCCGTACAAGACTGTGTACCTAATGGAAAACTAAATCTTTCCAGCGAAGGGTTAATTGCATTTCAATTGCATTTCAAGTCCATTCTCAACAACAGACATAATATGCTATTGTAATTATATACTCATTATCACCTGACACCTCTTTGTAAGCACTGTCGTTTTTAACATTTTACTGATGGCTAAAATAAATTAAAAAGAAATATGGCGGCCAATGCCGTGATAACCAATAAGAATGTAAAGGGGTGCCAACGTCGGAGCAGTCGTGCTCTTGTGATGGACGAGGCTTATCGGTACTATAGTAGTTACCATGGAAACGAGTAAAGATTACAACATGAAAACACATTTTCTCAAAGATTAAAGTTAAAACATGTAAATGCATCGGTTGTAACAGTATAAGGATTAAAGCCACAGTGTGGAATTTTTGTCTCCACCTACTGGCAGTGAGAGTAATGACACAAACACTGTCGCTTTCTTCTTTTGGCTTCATTCCTTTCTGTCGAGTTTCACTTCAGAAACCTTTCTTGGACGGTTTTCCACCATTTCACTCCGTCGCTACTGTTGTTCCCCTTTTCTCTTCACACTCCAGACTCCAGGCAAACTAACTGATCACTGCCGGTTGATGTAAATCACTACCGCTGGACGTCTACACAGAGACACGACTCCGGTATACAGTACCTAGAGATACAGAGAGAGCCCCCCTGGTGGTGATGAGGCGTAACCACCCGCTTAAATGTTAACGGACGTGGTATCGGTGCATCCCTGTCGCCAATATCTATATAGATAACTTGTATTATGTGGAGCTGGTCTCTCGGGTGATGTCTGATGGTCCACTATTAAAACGGTGGATATCAGAACGTGTGAGTGGCAGGAACAAACAAAACCTATTCTGGAGGTGGAAACCTTTATCTCTGGTTTTGTTACAGTGAAGGCATTAATTCACCAAGATGATGAGATTATTTCATTATCTCCACCAGGCTGTTGTGTGTCTTGTCTGTGTCTATGTGTGTGTGTGTGTGCGAGTGCGCGTGTGTGTCTGTGTGTGTGTGTGTGTGTGTGCGCGTGTGTCCGGCAGCATATCTCCGCAATTAAATGTTGCACCTAGGCAGGACCTGAATTCTGAAATATTTTGCCAATCGGTCAAGGACAAGTATTTTATTTGAATACATTTCCATCATTGTCCATTGAGATTCAGTGTGAAGTTACACCTTTTCAGCACAAGAGGGCGATACTACACAGATTCACTGCTCAGAGCCTCAGGGAATCAGCTCTCTGGCCCCTGTTTACAACATGGAAATGCCATAATGAACCTATTGTTGTTGCTGTACCTATGCATTAAAAACATTTGTGCATGAATTCATTTCCATCATTGTCCATTAAAATAAGCCCCGCCCCCGTGTGCTTGGAACCCGTTTCTAACATGTTCCTGTTCCTTTATGCTTCTTATCACCCGTGCTAACGGAGGTCCGTGAGTAATATCCACAGTCACGATGGACGTGTGTTGTGAAGTGACTGTGGCAGTAAGCGGTACTGCGAGTTAAACTCACTTCCTCTTGACACTTTGAGTGCCAGCAGGGGGGCGCACGATTTAGCGCTTGAGTGCCAACGCTGTAGTCAATGAGAGGGCGAGCACATTTGCGAACGCATAAACTATATCTTAAATTTTGGCTATGTGTCTGATACGACCGTCGCTTATCAATGACTTGTTTGCAGTCAACATTGTCGAAACGGATTGTTTTTTAATCGGTACATTTCCGTTTTATACCATTTTGAAAAACGCTTGTTTTTTTAAACTTCCAGAAAAAAGGTGATTCTGCAGGAATCGCGCTTTAGTGGAATACACAAAACACATTGTCATTTTTCGGCCTATTTATGAATAGTTTTCAAATAAACGCTAGATTATCGATAGTATATGTGTACTTATTCACGCTAGAGAAGCGGGCTGAAAAATCGATTATCTTATTTCCTGATCAGCACACACACACTCACACACATATGGGACACACTGAGATATAGGTGAAAAAAACTCTGATTATCCCAAGACTGGTAAATAGATTCCTTACCTCAGATCAGATGTTCTCCAAAAAGATTATTACAATTCCTGATCGCCATTCCAAATATCGATCACGTTTATTGATCCAACGCTGGGTACTGGAAACACATATTCCACGCTGTTCTGCGGCTCGGCAATGAATGGGATCGTCTCTGGTTACATGCCTGACAAGTAAAATGTGGATTCCGGACTCTTTTTTTCCCCCATCCATTTCATTCAGTCCAATCCAATGGGTGCAATACCATCCGGAGAGACGATAGGGGGCGGTATTTTCCCTGTTCGAGCTCAGATAGATCCCCAGTGGTAACGTGAGGCTAGATTGATGAAAAATGAATGGAAATCGATAATAAAAGAAATAACGATTAAATAGCAAGATTTCTCGTTCTTGGCACTCAACGCATGGCATGAACTAACGAGATTTCTCGTGGCTGGCACTCAAGGTGTTAAAAGACACACATTACCAAGAAGTGAGTTCGAAACTCCCTCGGGGCATCGACATTCAACAACGCAGAGGAGTCTCATACGATCGGTCGCACTATGCTTGCTAACATCCTTCCTGTGCTTCCTAACACCCTTATGCTTCCTAACATCCTCCCTATGCTTCCTAGCACCCTTCATATGCTTCCTATCACCCTTCCTATGCTTCCTGATTACTATCTAGTGTTAGTGGGTTAGCATGCTAACGCTACTAACTATAATTGGAGAGCAGTCTGTGTGTCTGTCGGTCAATGTTTGTGTGTTTGTTAGTGTTATCATGCTAATGCTAATAACTAAGGAGAGTTGTCTGTCTGTCTGTCTGGTCTACCGCCTGGTGGAGATTTGCGCTCTACTGAGCGCACCTTTTCTAGTCGTTAATGCACTGCATCGAGGAATTCCTGAACTTTTTTTTTTTTTATATATTATTTTGTTTTCTATATTTTGTGTTTTGTGCCGGCCTAGTTTACTTGTGTACATATTAATGCGGACAGGAAGTCTGTCTCATTATTTCTAGAAGCACTGTGTTATGGATGACCGTGGAAAACCATCTCATTAAAAGTAACTCACTAAACTCGTTATTATCTCAACGGTGTGTGATTTCGACTCGCGTGTGATGATCATAATCGCCACCGTTCAGCGGGGTGTGTGTGTGTGTGTGTGTGTGTGTGTGTGTGACTAAACACAATGACCCTTGAGAACGGTTTCCTGAACAGACCATTCACTTCTTTATTTATTTACGTGTGTATTTATTCATCCGTCGGAGTGTGGCGGCCGGCGGCGGGAATAGGGCACTGCCTCACCGCACGGATACAGTACACACAGGATAATGGTGAGGTCGCCATGGAAACCTCGCAGAGAAGAAAAGTGTTTGATGTGTGTGTGTGTTTCCTATTGGGCCCAGCCAGCCAGCCAGCCATGGGCAACAGTCGCCAGGGCAGGGGCGTCCATTTGGTATGGCAAGGTATGGCACTCGCCATTTTTTTTTTAACAATTTTTTATGTTGATTTAGAATTCGAATGTCAACATTATGAACGAAGCCCTAGCATGTTTTGATATTGTCAATTATCTCACTTTTACTAGGTGACTTTTACTGTGACTAACTGAAATATGCCCAAAAAAGAAGGAAAATGGACATAGGGATGTTTTTTAATCAAAGGGCAGCAGAGACAAGTGATACAGGGACACAGGTAAGGTCTGGCTTAGTGATTATAACAGTGCAGTTCAGCATTCAGTAACTCATACTTTTTGTGAATGTGTTTTTGATACTACATTCTGTTGAACACACACCTCAAAACCGTACCTAAGGAAAATTGGCTCAATTGCAAGAAAAGTAATAGACAGTTATGATATTACATTCTGCATAATTCGTATGCAAAATATTGTGGTTCCCTGCTTTAGTCTGTTGACACATTTCTATACTAAAAATGCTTGTGTAGTCCTGTGTCATACCTAAATGTCATATAACTGAATTGTATAGAAACAACTCACCAAAAGTGACTATTGCACAACTGATTTGACAAAAAAAATCCACCAAGGGGAGGGAACCCCCCCTTCACCCCCCCCCCCCCCTCCTCGCCATACCTTGCCTTTTACTGAAAGGACGCCACTGCGCCAGGGACTCAGGTGTGTGTATTTAGAAGGTCATCTGCTCGCCACAACATTTGTCAATCAAAAGTCAAGTGAAGTATTGAAAAGGCCTCCTACCTCTAACCCCCCCCCCCTCTCTCTCTCCCTGGTCCTAAGCTCTGTTATTTTTTTAAGCTCCAGAATACATTTTCTTTCTTTCTTGGGTGTGTTGTGCTCCACTGTGTTCTTGCTTGTTGCTATTCTTTGTCTTTTCTCATTTCGGATGTTGTGGTTCCCATTAGTAACACACTGCTGCCCCTGAGACAGACTGCGGTAAGTACACACCATGTAGAATTAAGAGTATATTTTCTACTTACGCCTCTCTTGCCAGCTCCTCTGCGCTTCTTTATTTATTTTGTAATAAATTCTATCTCATGACACGGCAGTGGTGGGAGATATTTTTAGCTGCAAGCTTCATGTAGCCTATTCTTTCACTCTTATCTGTTCTTCTGACCCACATGTTCCCACACAGTGCTGGAGAAATATACCAATATTTAACGTGTATCTTTGTGATTGTACCGTGGGTTTTTGTTTTCGTATTGCAACTTGTGATACACTACAATTCTATAGAAGATAATTATCATGCAGTTAACATCAAATAGAATGCTTAACATGTCCATCCATATCTAAGGAGATATATTGATAAAAGTTGGGGGGGGTCCCTCTGACTTTCTCTGACATCGTACACCTTTTTAAAAACTAAGTATTTCTTAGTTTATAAATTCTCGAGTGGTGAAAAATGGTAGCAACCCAAAGATTGAGCACGGCAATGGCTATCATTAGACATAGATATACAATGTCCCAAGCCTAGTCTATATACACTCAGTGATTTGAATACATGAGATTCAAAACATGTTTATTGCATATGATATTAATAGACCTAAAACATTGACCTATAATACAGTTGAGCTGCATCTCAAATAGGATCCCAGCTTTTCCAGGGAAACCCCTGGTCTCCATTCCTGTGTCAATACAAAAGGGAGCAACATCCCATTCATTTCCTTTGGTCAAAACTCACGGGAGGGGAGCTTTGAGGTTGTTTTCCCTTCCAGAGAGGGGGGGGGGTGTAGCATGACCCCGGACCCCCCCCCCCCCCCCCCCCCCCCTAGAGGGACACGAGCTCCCCTAAATTTAAAACTGGAGACACCCCCGTCGTACAACCCTATTCCCACATATCATGCTGTCTACAGATCCAGTACAGTATGCTGGCTGGAGGATTCAGGAGTCCTTCAGCCAGCTTTGTACAGGTCAGGGGGGTAAAGAGTACCCAGAAATGATACTTAAAGGGGAACAATCTTATAAATGGCCTTTTTCAGTGTTTAGCATTGTTTCATAGCTATGTGGACTTATATTAATATGATCTATGTCTCTAATTCTCATATTGGCGCATTCTTCCAATTCTCCTCTCACAATATTCACCCTCACTGAACTGAGTCATCTGAAAATGTGCTGATCTGTGATGTCAGAGATGTCTCAGCTGCATAATAATGTGGCAGTGTGGCATCAGGCCCCACAGTGGTTGGAGCCCAGCCTCAAAACGGCTCGAGATCTTGAGGTAGAAAAATGCTGTTTTTGAGTACTTGATTAGAAATACAAAACAATGATTTAAAAAAAAAATTACAGAGGTGTTCCATAGACTCAGGAATTGTGTAAAAGTGCCCAAATAGTGAAAGAAATAGTAAAATAGTTCCCCTTTAAGTGAAAGTAGGGGTACCATCTCAAAATCGTACTCGAGTAAAAGTCAAGAGTATCTGGCTAAAAACACACTTGAGTAAAAGTCAAAAAGTTTCTACTTTTAAATGTACTTGAGTACTAAAAAGTAAACGTTACAACTTTTTTCCCTGACTGTCTATTCTTCTGATAGCAGGTGTTTAATCGAAGATCCCTGCTTTCTAGTCTGGCACAAGGACCAATCAGCATGGGTATGGGCGGGTACATTTTCCATTGATGGGGATTTGATTGGCTGTTTTTAAATAAAGCGCGGCCGCAGGATTAATAACGTTAATGTTAGTTCGGCCAGAGAAATTAATATACTAATTAAAATAGTTGGACCTGCGAGATTTTGTACTTTGTACGTCTGCATTTTAAATGTAAGGAGTCAAAAGTATGTTTTTTTTTCTCTGAAATGTAATTGAGTAAAAGTACAAGTATAGAAACCTAATAATACTCGGGTAAAGTACAAATCCCCCAAAACAGTACTTAAGTATTGTAACGAAGTACAATTACTCAAGTACTTTACACCCCTGGGCACCGGCTATATTACTGAGCTGAAGATTAGATATAATTAGATTGCTGCTTGTAGGGAAAACATGGCTTCCTGAAGATCATAGAGACAAGTAGACGGATCCTGTATAGACAAGATCATAGAGAAGGAAACAATAACATCTCTCAAGGCCAGCGTCTCCCTGTTGTCAGTGCTCTGGTTTCATCAAAGCAAATTAATTGAAGGAAGTAACTAAATTATACTTTGCTTTACTGTGGCAGTACAAACAAACAACGAGAAGCATACAAAGTACAGTCAATATACACAACATCAGTAGAAAAACATTTGTTTGACACGATGGTTATTGAACACATTTATGAGACGTAGTGTATACTGTACATAGCTAGTTTACATCCAGTGTACAAATACAATACACACCAAGTTATTCTGCTTGATTAAGCAATTTGGATGGATTTAAATGAAGTGTGACTGGTGAGACAAAACAAAAAGGATAGGACACACACACGCACACACTGTCAAAATATCCAACTCAAGATGATGAAGAACACAAAATGATAATATACATATACTATATAAATATCTAAGCATATTTGTTTGGCAGAGTCGAGGTATGGTTAATACAAACCTGGTAATGACAGAGACACAAACAAATTAGTACAGTGCTAATCAATATGACGTGTCATTTCACTTTTCACCACAAGGGGGAGCGATTGGTCTGCAAAAGTGACTCACTTTTCTATACTATGGGCTCGCGCCACTGCACAGACTTTACACTACAGTGGTGATGATGATGATGAAACAATAAACGTAGCTATAACCTCTTCCATTCAATGGAATTCCACTTTATTTCAACATCTGTGCGCGATTCCAGTGCCATCAGTTGAGACTTTGTGTCTTTATTCATACACAGAGACAGAGACACGAGTCACAGGCACTGACATGCTTCACAGTAGAGGTGGACTTGAGTCGGACTCAAATTACAAATTTGATGACTTGAGATATTGTAGTAGCGAGCGACCCTGGGATTTGGGTCGGTTGGTTGGTCAGCCGAGCTGTCACTCTAGTCTGCACTCTGCCAACCTATTGGTCAGCCGAGCTGTCACTCTGCACTCTGCCAACCTATTGGTCGCGGGAGCCGGGGGTTGGTAGAGGGGAGGGGGCAGGGGCTGACCTGGAAGCCTGAATACTTTGGGCAGCCGAAGAGTGTTTCCGCGTCTCTGATTGGCCAGGTCATTTCTGGTCATGTGACATGTACGCCCAATCGTGGGACCGCAAGTTTCTACACTGGTTAAGCTTAGGCGCTCGTTCGAGGTTGGTTAAGGTTAGAGTTTGTCTTAGAGCATGGCGATAGAACGCCAGGTAGTTTGCAGGCTGTTAGACCCGGAAATAGGCGCAGAACTTGCTGTCCCACGATTGGCGCACATGTCACATGACCTGGCCAATCAGAGCGCAAAACTCGAACGCGGAAGCACTCTTCGGCTGCCCAAAGTATTCACGCGACCTGGAAAGGGTATAAGGGTGTGGCACCCAGGGTGCGCCCTCTTGAGGCATAGGAAGGTATATCATATGGGCTGGGAGAAGATGTACCCATGTACATGTCAAAATACTTCCCAAAGGTCAGTGAATACCACAATCACAACACCAGAGGGAGCTCCACAAATCATGTTAAACCCAGATTCGGCTCAAACAAGGGACTAAATACGTTTTGCAATTATGCCACATCAATGTGGAACGCCCTACCTAAAGCTGTAAAGGAATGTGAATCACTACCCACTTTCAAAAACACTCTCAAAAAACACCTACGGGAGACTGCAATTCGAAACTGGCCCCTGTAAATGTCTTAACCAAGTTGTACAGTAAATTACCAAGTATGGCTTTGTCAGTATTCCAATGTACAATGTACAGTGTCCCCAACCCCCCCCCACCTCCAATGTACAGCCCCCACCCACCCAACCCCACCCCACCCACCCAACCTCCTCCAATGTACAGTTTCTACGTCAAATGTATATACACTCTTTTTCTGGACACTTTTTGTATCACAAACAGTACTGTATTTGCAAATCTGATATGTCATAAATGTATAGAGGTAGCAGTACTGTCTATCTGTATGTCATGTATGTCATATATGTTATGATGAATTGAAAATGGGGGACCCTGATGTAAACAAGACGAAAGTCTTTCTCTGGTCTGCATCCCCTTAACAATTGTGTGTATTGAGCCGTACTGTATTGTACCCATTCTGCAATCTGTTAATAAACTTTTCAATCAATCAATCAATCAATCAATCAATGGATGAGGGGGTGTTGGAGCCTGTCTGGACGGTTGGACCCATCCTCCCTCGTTCTCTTGTTGAGGTACTGGCCCAGAAAGTGGAGTCAGAAGAGCAAGAAGCTCTTAATAAGGAGGCAGATTATGCAAAACGTAACATGGATGAGGAGGATGGAGAGTACGAGTGTGATGAGGAGGAGGAAGAGATGGGGATTGGAGAGATAGACTTTGACAATCTCTTTGGCGATGATGATGATGATGATGATGATTAGTGGTTTGGTTTGAATATTGTGTCAACAGTGAAGATGCACTGTAATAGTACTTTGTTTGAACCTTAACAAAACATATTTCACTGGATTTCAAATTGTATAGGAAAATGTGTACATTTTTGTCTATGTAGGACAAATGAGTCTTTTCACATTCGTCTTCCACTTTTGGCCATGTTTACACAAAATCTACAATATTTAGGGCATAACGGCATGGAGATTGATTGATTGATTGATTGAAAATTGTATTAACAGATTGCAGAATGGGTACAATACAGTACAGCTCAATACACAAAACTGTACATTGGAATATCGACGAAACCTTTCTTACAATATTATTTCCGATATTAACCTAAATTGATCTCATCTGATGCACTACATTTTAGTAAAAAGGGAAAATACTAGAGATGTGATATAAGTTTTTTTTTTTAGCGTTCTTTGCTTTTTTTGTCCTGAAATTTAATCGAGATGTGTTTGAATCTTAAAAATAACAATTTTACTGTGGCGGCTACGTGGCGTAGTGGGCAAGGCACTCGCCACGAAATGCTGGAGACGCTGGGTTCGCCTGTTCGAGCCCAGCGCTCCACATTGCTTTCAGTTTAGCTGGTCGTCCGTACTAATACACATTGGCCATATTAGGGGGTGGGAAACTGATGGGTGGGGATCGGGCGTTGTGGACAGCGACTCCTACAGGTCGGTTGGTGTGCCTGCACAGTAGAATCAGGAAGTGTCGGGGGCAGCGTGAGCCTCCCACGCGTTACTCCTCGCCACTGAGAGATCGAGCTGCGCAGGTGAAAAGATGCGACTGCTGTTACCTCAAGTACCGGAGGGGACTTGTGCTATGTATGACTTAGTCCACATTGCAGCCGGCTTGTGGGAGGCAAGAAACGGCGTTCGTGACAGGGGAGGGTTGAATTGGATGATACGAAATTGGGATGGGAGAAAATATAGAAAAATGGGAGAAAAGGTGGATAAAAAAAAGAAATAACAATTGTACTGAATTCCTTGGGTCAAACTTGTTTGGGAAAATGTTTTAATTTGTCTCCATATGTTGTTGACTTCAAAGGTTATGCCGTTTTCTTTTTCTTCTCTTTCAGGTTTTGGTTCAGGATAGGTGTAATAAAGGGTTAAAAAAAATGAACCCCATGGGACATTATTCCAACCTGTTACCTGTCAGAATCTTAAAATAGACACTTCAAGGATTTAAAAAAAAAAATAAAAGTGGTGCGACCTGTAACTGAAGTGTTGAATAAACCCAAAGAGTGAGAACTAACACCTGCCTCGAGAGTGGTCAATAACGTTAAAACTTTACACTACTCCCCCCCCCCCCCCCCCCCCCCCCCACCCCACCAGTAATTTGACTTTGACTCAATGTATTTGCAAGCAAGAGATTCATGCTTGTATTTTAGATTATATTCTTTCATCTCCACCTTTATATTGAGTAAACCGTGTGAAATGAACTATTCTACAAAAAAAAAAAAAATCTCACTCGTTAAATTGACTTGTTCTCTTATAGTTGACTTGACTCGATTCTCTCGACACGGTGACTCGTGAGTCGACTTCGAGACTTGTACTGTACCTCACGACTTGGGACTGGAGTTGAGGTTGACTCCAGTCACACCTCCCCCACCTACGCCCCCCCCCCCCCCCCCCCAAAGACAGTCACGCTGGTAGAAGAACGTCCCCAAATGACTAGGGGTGTAACGGTACACAAAAACCACGGTACGGTACAGACCTCGGTTTTTGAAGTCAAGGTTCGGTACGGGTTTTCGGTACAGTGGGGGGGAAGTTTGGCTTTCCGTGTTCCACTCAGGGGTGATGTACAGTGTGCAGTAACTAATTGTATTTAGTAGAGCTGTCAACGAATATTCTATATTGAAATTAATAATCAACTTGTAACTAAAAAAAAAAAAAATTATATTAGATTGTGAAAAAAACAGCCCCCAGGTGGGCGGTCGTTAGTGGTTAACATACCGTTGTATTCGTTCGGTACACTACACCAGGGGTTCCCAAACTTTTCAGGCCGGGACCCAGAAAATAAGGCGTCAGAGAGCCGCGGCCCAATGCACATCGTCAGGCTTTTTTTTTTCTTTTTTTTCCCCCAGGCGACCGATTTTTTAAGCCAAATATCACTTCAATCCTATTAAGTTAGTTCAAGTTAGTTATTCATTTATATGTGCTATTTATGAGAGGGCTAACTTGTTGCAAAATAATAATAATAATAATAATAATAATAATAATAATAATAATAATAGCCTCATTAAAATACTATTGTTGCTTCGGTTGTTTTCAGCGTTTTATGTGCATAATCTGTTATTTAGTTTGAAATGTTCGTTGAAATAAGTAGATTTTTCGTTTTTGTTTATTTATTAAGTTAATATAATAAACCATATAGTCACATTTTAGAATACAATAGAATAGAATTTTAGAATACAACTAGAAACACTGTCCTGGCCTGCTTCTAAGTTCAGTGGCCTGACAAAAAAAAGAAGAAAGAATTGTATTTTTTTTATAATTTTTTTTGAAATCATCTCGTGGCCCTCCCGTGGCTGCTCACGGCCCACCTTTGGGTCGCGACCCCGACTTTGGGAACCACTGCACTACACAGCCGTTCGGTACGTTACGGTACACACTGAAGCGGTTCGGTTCGGTGCGGACACGTGTACCTTTACACCCCTACTAAATGTTCTTTGATTTAGCTAGCTGACCAGCTAACGTTAGCCTCCCCAGCTACCTAATGTTACAGGTGCTAGCTGACCAGCTAACGTTAGCCTCCCCAGCTACCTAATGTTACAGGTGCTAGCTGACCAGCTAACGTTAGCCTCCCCAGCTACCTAATGTTACAGGTGCTAGCTGACCAGCTAACGTTAGCCTGCCAGCTACCTAATGTTACAGGTGCTAGCTGACCAGCTAACGTTAGCCTGCCAGCTACCTAATGTTACAGGTGCTAGCTGACCAGCTAACGTTAGCCTGCCAGCTACCTAATGTTACAGGTGCTAGCTGACCAGCTAACGTTAGCCTCCCCAGCTACCTAATGTTACAGGTGCTAGCTGACCAGCTAACGTTAGCCACCCCCACTAATGACACGTGTTGAATACAGATCCTCCGTGTGGGCTAGGCCGAGGCGGGGCGCCCCTTCTTCAACCTGGCCGTGTGGGCGGCTGCGAGCAGCAGGAGGCCGGTGAGGACCTCCAGGCCGTAGGACAGCCAGGCCAGCGCCAGGGACCAGCCGAAGGAGGTGCGCACGTGGGCCAAGCCTTCCGCCCCCACCTGCCTCTCCGTCTCCGCCAGCGCCTGGTAGGAGTAGCTCATGTACAGGGTCACTCCACACAGGGTCACCAGGCCTGAGGAGAGAGCACACGCACACGCACATGCACACGCACACACACACACACACACACACACATGCACGCACGCACGCACACACACACACACATACATGCACCCACACATTCAGAACAATGAGCCATCTGTTGTTATATATACATACAGTATATCACTCACACACACACACTCACTCACTCACTCACTCACTCACTCACTCACTCACTCACTCACTCACTCACTCACTCACTCACTCACTCACTCACTCATACACGCACGCACCCCCCCACACACACACATTCAAAACAATGAGGTATCGGTTATATACATACAGTATAGTTAATTAGGTATCCACGCACGCACGTGCACCCACACACACTCACGCACACACTCACGCACCCACCCACACACACACCACACATGACACATACACTTACGCACCCACCCACACACTCACACACACACTCACGCACCCACACACACACATACACACAGACACTTTTTGCATTACTATTCTTCCATTGGCTACATTCATTCCCTGAACTCTTAAGCGAGTGCAGTGGTTCTCAACCACGGCTGCATTTACAGTAGATTCACTTTTAAAAAGAATCTTAAATTGTTTTTAACACTGCAAAAGTATTTTTGTTTTACACTGTAATGTAATTTTAAGCTATCTTAATTGTTAGTTTCATTATGCATTGTGTGTACTGACTTTTAATCATTTTGTTTTTGCAATAATAATTGTTTTTGTATGTTTTTTTGTGTGTGTGTGGACCCCAGGAAGACTAGCTGGTAGCTAATGGGGATCCTTAAATAAAATAAAATAAAATAAAAAAAACACAGGGGCCGTGGTCCACCACCAGGGGGCCTCAGGGAGCCACCAGAGAGACCTCAGGCGATCAGGAACGATTGAAAACATTGATTGATTGATTGATTGAAAAGTTTATTAACAGATTGCAGAATGGGTACAGTACAGTACAGCTCAATACATACAATTGTTAAGAGGATGCAGACCTGAGAAAGACTTTCGTCTTGTTTCCATCAGGGTCCCCCATTTTCAATTCATCATGACACACATGACATACAGATAGACAGTACTGCTACATCTATACATTTATGACATACCAGATTTTCAAATACAGTACTGTTTGTGATACTAAAAAAATCCAGAAGAAGAGTATATACATTTGACATAGAAACTGTGCATTGGGGGAGGTTGGGTAGGTGGGGTGGGGCTGTACATTGGAGGTGGGGGGGGGGCAGTTGGGTAGGGGGGGACGGACACTGTACATTGGAATACTGACATACATTTGACATGGAAACTGTACATTGGAGGAGGTTGGGTAGGTGGGGTGGGGTTGGGTGGGGCTGTACATTGGAATACTGACAAAGCCATGATTGGTCTTTATTGTACAACTGGGTTAGGACATTTGTAGGGGCCAGTTTTGAATTGCAGTCTCCCGTAGGTGTTCTTTGAGAGTGTTTTTGAAGGTGGGTAGTGATTTACATTCCTTTACAGCTTTGGGTAGGGCGTTCCACATTGTTGTGGCATAATTGCGAAACGTGTTTAGTCCCTTGTTTGTGCCGAATCTGGGTTTTACATGATTTGTGGAGCTCCCTCTGGTGTTGTGATCGTGGTATTCACTGACCTTTGGGAAGTATTTTGACATGTACATGGGTACCTTGGTCGTGTAGTGTATCTTGTAGACCAGGCCCATTGCAAGTTGCTGTACTCTGTCGTCTACTCTAAGCCATCCTAGGTTGGCAAAGTGTGCAGGGGTGAGGTGGGTTCTAGGAGTCAGGTCAAGCAGTAGTCTGACTAGTTTGTTTTGAGATGTTTGTAATTTGGTTTTTAGTGCCTTTGAGGTGCTTTGGTACCATGAGGTGCAAGCATAGTCGTAGTACCCTTGAATGAGTGCTCCTGCCAGAGTCTTCAGGGTATTCTTGTTTACCAGGGAGGAGATCCGGTACAAGAATCGAGTTCGTTGATTGACTTTTTTTATTACATTGGATGCCATTTTGTCACAGGAAAGATTAGCCTCTAGGATGGAACCCAGGTAGGTAATTTCATCTTTCCTTGTGACAATATTGTCACCCACTGTAACTGAGAAGCCGTCGGTCTTGCTGAGTTTGTTATTTGAACCGAAGAGAATGGACTTTGTTTTGCCCATGTGTAATGATAGTTTGTTGTCGGCGAGCCATATGCAGATTTTGCCTAGTTCCGAGCTGAGGGTTTTTTCAACCTGTAATTTGTTCTTGTCAGAGACCAGCAGGGCTGAGTCGTCCGCAAACAGGAACAAGTTGCAGTCACAAGCTGACGACATGTCATTTGCATAAATTAGGAACAGTTCATTCATTTCAAAATAGCCATTTTACTTCCTTTAGATGTCTCCCCTCTCATGTTTGCCATGAATAGGAAAAAGGAAATGAAGGACTTGTTGCTTTGTAAATATTTGAAGTCGTACAGCTGAAGGGAATCACTTCATTGCTTTCATGAGGTCAAATGGAATAAGAGGGACTGAACTGAAGTGTGTACAGAGTACAGACGGTGATTGATGACGATGAGCGGACATGATGTTGTTACTAGGGGATACCGGTCTGATACCAGGCTAAAATACAATATCTATCTGAGAATTTCCCAGATAAATCCGATACCAAGAAACACGTCTAACGCGCCAGAAATAGCGGCACGGTGGTGTAGTGGTTAACACTGTCGCCTCACAGCAAGAAGGTCCAGGGTTTGATTCCCGCTTGGGGACCAGGTTTCCGTGTTGCCAGTTACCCAGGTGGGGGGGTATCTTCCAGGCCTTTCTGTGTGGAGTTTGCATGTTCTCCCCTGTGCTCGCAAGGGTTTCCCCCCCGATAAGATAAACCCAATGGAAAAACATGCACAACAGATCGCTAACGCTGTGGCGTCCTTGACGAAGACGGACAGGAGCACTTGGATTGGTCCCCTGGTGTGGCTCACGTCGACGCCCTATCTGCTCCCGGCTGCCCTTGGGGGGGAAGGACGACGGGATGGGAAAAGTGCAGAGAGACATTTCATCTGCAACACAGTGCATGTGTGTGTGTTCCTGTGGGTCGCCCATCTCGCGTGTGTGTGTTAAAACTGCATGACAAATAAAGACTTCTAGTCTAACAATTATTATATTATTAAATCATAGCAAAGTGACTTGATTTGCTGCATCTTTGACACGTTAACTCTCTAATGGAGAAGGATTTATTTTTATCTCAATAATATTTGTCCAATGACCCAAACAATGAAGGTCCAAGTCTCTACTGTTCATTTAAAAGCTATGGATCGGTACTCGGTATCGGCTGATACCCAAAGCCCAGGTATCGGCACTGAAATAAGATAAGATATAATTTTCCTTTATTGATCCCCTTGGGGAAATAGTCAGATAGGTGCGTCGCTAGTTGTTATGTCTCCTGATGGGGGGCCCTGGGAGGGGGGGGGGTTATGTGGCAAAACACACACACACACACACACACACACACACACACACACACACACACACACACACACACACACACACACACACACACACACACACACTCAAAACAACAAGGCATCTGTTGTTATACAGTATATACATGCGGTATATACATTTACCCTTTCCCATATATACATATTATACATAATATTCCTTTCCACCCTGAGAGGAAAGGACTCTCAACCTGAGCATGACATAAGAGCAAAATGGCCACTATATGATTATGGTCAACAATTGTGCCTCATCTTTCCTTGTGTGAGATAATAAAGACATTTTTAGCACATAAGTAAGAGTGCCTTGTTTCTGTGATAAATAATAGATATATCCATAACATCCCAGATACCTTTGTTTTGGGGATATAAATAAAAAGGGTAAATGGTGCATTTATATAGCAGCTTTTATTCAAAGCGCTTTACAATTTTCTCCTCACATTTGACCCGTTCACTCACACATTCAGACACCGACGGCGGAGGCGACCATGCAAAGTGCCAACCTGCTCATCGGGAGCAATTAGGGGTTAGAGTAAGTGTCTTGCTCAAGGACACTTCGACACGCCGCCCCGGGAGGAGTGGGAGTTGAACCAGGAACCTCCAGATTACCAGACGACTGATCTACCTCCTGAGCCACTGTCGCCCCCCCCGAATATAATCGACATTCACTCAAAGCAATCATGAAGCGGAAACATGTGGCAGCTATAACTCCCCAAAGTGAGTCTATATGGGAACGTGTCGTTTTGCAAACCTGAATAGAAGCCGTTTGAAAACAGTGGAACAGGAAATACGCTGACGTGTGTGGTATTTAATTGCCTACAAACCTCGAAGGAGCGGATCAACACAATCACCCGCGCCTGTACACACACACACACACACAGACACACACACACACACACACACACACACACACACACACACGCACACACTTCTCAGAATTCTATGATGACGCCATTTGAAACCTCTTCAATCTTTGTATTCTGTTGCAGTTTGTGAGGCATGAAGAGATGGATGGAGAGAGAAGAGATGGATGGAGAGATGGAGAGAGAGAGAGGGGGGGAGAGAGATGGATGGATGGAGAGAGAGATGGATGGAGAGAGGGAGAGAGAAAGACACCGACAGGCAGACCGAGTGAGCAAAATCAGGAAAAAACAAGAGTAGAGCAGAGGGCGAGGAGGTAAACAGAGAGAGAGAGGGGGGGGGGGAGAAGAAGTAGTATAGTGAAAGGAAGTTGTGAGAGGATGGCTAGGGTGGGACTAATACTAATTTATTACTGCTACACCCAGGCATGTGTGATGAGCCAGATGAACAAGGGGACAACCGGAAGCTCATTTCTGTCCAGCAGAGACACAGACAGCAGGACAGACCAAGACCTGCCTCTTTGAACTGCTGCGGTTAGGCAAGCGATACCGGAGTCTCATGGCAAGCACAGAGAGACTCAGAAGGAGCTTCTATCCCCAGGCCATCAGGATGCTCAATGAACAATGAACAATAACAAACCATCAATACACCCACAGCGCACACATCCACACGCACACGCTCACTTTAAATAAACAACACACTTTACCACTTTAGACACTAACACACTTTATATTGATTGATAAGGAGATTTGCACATCAATCTCATTCCTTATTGCACCTCATTGCACCTCACAAGCTAAGCTATACTTCACCATTTCTACACTGTACTGTACCTGCACTGTATATACAGGTATATTGAATTTTTTTGTTGTTTACACTTGTTACGTACTTGACTTTCTATTTTATACTTATATTATACTTATTTTATACGATCTTTTTATTATCTAGCACACTCTCAGGAGCAAAACAGAAAGAAACATTTCATGCAAAGTATTCTGTATTTCTGTACGACAACTAATCAAGTTTGAAACCTGTCTGTACAACTAAAGTCCAAACTGATGCAGACTGCATGGAAGAGCATAGGGGTGAAAGGTCACCCATCCCTGCAGTCTATTTTTGAACAGGCTACTCTAAGGCCAGCCAATAGCATAGTCTCGGACTCCTCCCACGTCTTACATGCCGAGTAATGAGCTAGTGCCCTCTGGGGGGAGGTTTAGAGTTCCACGCTCTAGACAGGTTTAAAAACTCCTTTATGCCGATCTCAGTTAAAGCCCAACCTCTAGGTTAAACCCTACTGATCAATTATGGGTAGTTTACATCATTGGTATATAATTTCATTATTTATTTTTTTCCATTTGACACCGGAAATGCCACTCTGAAAGAGTTAAAAAGGTCCATGCACGAATAACATGCACGCGCGAATCAAAAAAGCTTATCAAACGCCGACGTCACAACAGGTCAACAGGACAACAGGTGCATATTAATGAGCCGAATCTAAAAGCTTATCAGACGCTAGCACCTAGCACGGCCGTGACTTCACTCCAGGAAACGTATGCCTTATGTCCGTCCGGGTCATAGTACTAGATCAATGGTGGCTCACTCGGTGCATCACAGTTAGCCTATATTTCCGCCGTCCCTGCTACACGCAGTCGGGACCACTACACTCACTGACGTTAGCCTATTAGCCCGCCGTCCCTGCGGGTGGTTCTCTCCTCTTTGTGTGCCCCCGTCCCCGCGGAGGAGCTTGTGGACTCGACAACAGCGGCGGCCGCAGGGCGCCGGAGCCCGCAGCGCTAGTTAGCTCATAGCTATCGTGTAACACTAGCCTTTACGGGCTCGACCACCCTACGGCTGCCGCCGCCGTCGCGTCCATGGGCCCCCCGGCAGGGCATCCGTAGGGACGGGGTGTACAGAGAGGAGAGAACCATTTTGGGTCGGCCGTTCATGCCAGCCAGCGAGCCGGATGTCGGGATATGTTGTTAGCACAATAGCTACCAAGCTAAGCTATGTTGAATTTACTACATCTACTAACGTTATAAACACAATATGTGTACAACGACACAATGATTTACATTATTACAAATATGGTAACGTGGTTGTGGCTTTTACAAATAGTGGTTAGCTTTAGAGATGGATGGATGGCTATAATCACGGAGCAATAGTGAGGTGAAACAGATACATTTCCATTCGGCTAGTAGTAGCAAGCATATATCTATGGTAGCAAGGCTCTCTGCCTGCCACTAGCTGTGTGACTCTCAGCGCCCCCTGGTGAGCCCCCTGTTGTCCTGCACCTGTTGTGACGATTACACACGCACGTTATGAACAATTGATTAAAATATGCACGTGCGTGGTGATTGTGTTGGGCAGACAAAATGTTTGATAAAAACGCTAAAACTGGGTCAATTTCAATACTTTTTTTTCCCCTTCTTCATGAAAGCCACTGTTGGCCTAGTCCACATTGTTTATTGAACAAAAATACAACGTGGAGGTTGACCTTTAAACTTTTAAATAGTGCCAGATAAATGGCAGCTATCGAATAACTGATATTTGGTTGTTATATTATCAATATTCGATAACCGAAATTTGGGTATACTATTCTAATGTGGGTGTTGCCAGACATCCTGCTGTGCAGGTACTTTACTGTATCTGTTATATTGTGTATCTCCTCTGTTTGGAGTCAGTTGTGTTGTGTCATGTCTGTATGTATGTATCTGTGGCTGTAGTGGGTGTAAAGCCCAAGACAAATTTCCCAGCTGATGGGACAATAAAGTGACTCTTGACTTGACAACCAGGACAGACAGGAACTAGACATAATAGGGCGAGAAGACAGGTGCATTGAAGCGTACATGCACATGTATACACATTAGGGCTGACCCCTATTAGTCGAATAGTCGACTAATCAATCGAAAGGAGCCGTAGTCGACTGCCAACCTCTTAGTCGAATACAAAAAAAATATATAATAATAATAATATATATATTTTGTATCATTCTTTCCAAAAGAAAAGATGCCTATAGAAGCGTGGCTAACGCTAATGGCACGCATACCAGAGGCTAACTGCCTAAGAAAACAGGCACAGAGGCACTGAAAGAGGATTTTAACCCATCTATAGAACACACTAGACTAGACAAATATCAAGATGTATCCATCAGTGGACCAATTGCATGCTTTTGCAGAGGACAAGAAGCCTTCAGTCGACTCCTTCAGACATTAAGCACCCCCCACAGAGGACAAGAAGCCTTCAGTCGACTCCTTCAGACATTAAGCACCCCCACAGCCCAAATGGGATGATACAAAATAATTTTTTTTTTTTTTCTTTCAATATTTTTTCTTTTTTTCATAGTCGACTAATTTCGGCCAATCAAAGTCGACTATCCAAATCCTTAGTCGGGGACAGCCCTAATACACATACATTACAGTACGTACACACCATTGGAGCCATTTGGTCCTAACAGCCACTTTTTCCTGTTCCCAGGCTGCTATAGGTTCAGTGTGTGTCACATGACTAGCGAGGACGACTACACTGGACGAGACGTGTGCATCTCCCACACGTCCACTCTGAACGCATCACACAACACCAACGTATGTGTCGGACACCACTGAACCTTTGACATGATCATTACGCCTACAGTAATTATTATTATTCTATTCTACAGTATCCTACACAGTAGACAGTGTGTATAATATACTGCATTTTCAATTCAAGTTAAACGTGTATTTTTCCGATTTCATCCTAGATATGGATAAGATAGTTTACAAACTCACTAAAGAGGGAACGTCGTAAGGATTACCGCCGATTACGTTGGAAATGATTCACATGAGAAGGGATAGAACAAGGCTCTACTCTACAGGGACTCGGACGGTTTAGTGTCTTGTTTGCTGGAGAGGATTGTGGAGACATTAAAACAAACTAGAAGCACAAAGAATCTGTTTACGGGCAGCTTAGTTACCCCCCGCCCCCCCCCCCCCCCCCCCCCAACACGAACGAACACACACACACACACACACACACACGAACGAACACACACACACACACACACACACACACGCACGCACACACACACACGCACGCACGCACACACACACACACACTACACACACCATCATGACTCCCACTCACACCCCCTTTTAGAAAACAACAGCCTCAGGATCTCTGAGTTCCATCTCCAACAGAGTGGGCGAAGTCTGATAATAAACAGACTGAACACAACATGTACAGACCATGATGTTATGGAACGGCTGATTTAGTGGATTGATTTTTTTTATTGATTTTTGTATGATGTCGTGCACTCTGGGTGCCTTCCTGGGAGGCTACAGTTACAGTACATCGTCATCATGTAGCTGCAATGGTGTATCTTTTGTCCCATACTTTGTGCCACGTAAACAAGTACCTGCTCTGAGACACGGTTCAAGACCATCGTTCTCGATGGAGGCGAGGGGAGCAGTGTTGTAGTGACTCCAGTCCGAGTCCTGGACTGATTTTCAGGACTCGTGACTCGACTTGGACTCGAGCACTGATGCATTCGGAGTCGGAAGGTGCAGACAATAATTGATAATTTTTTTAAATTTTTTTTTTGTAATATCTAACTTTACATACTGGGGGGGGGGGGGGGGGGGGGGGGGGTCTGTGTTGATGAGGAGGAAGTCAAGAATCCAGTTGCGGTCGGAGGGCTCGACGTCGACGAGGTCCTGGGGTTTCCCACCAGGTCACCGCGTTCGGAGGGGGAACGATGGCGTCGATCGCTGAGCTAAAGTCAACGAGCGCCGTTCTTCTCACCTGCAGGGTGTTGTTGTTGCCGTCATCCAGGTGGGGAGAGCGAGGGGGCGGAGCCGGTATAGGGCCGAGGCGTGCTCCCATCATGTTCTCACGCTTCTCCCCCAAAGCCCTTCACGATGATGGAGCTGAGGGCAACACGGCAGAGGTCATTAAAGGCTCACTGCGGCGTGTTATATAAATCCGATGAATTATTATTATTACTGCGGAGGAGTGTGTCGGCACTGGCACAATGGAGGCGGGTTTGAAGCGCGCTGCGGGACAACCGGCTGGGCGAGTGACAGACTCAGTTCCTGAGCACGATGTGCACCTAATGTGAACACGATGTGTCCCTAATGTGAACACGATGTGTCCCTAATGTGAACACGATGTGCACCTAATGTGAACACGATGTGCACCTAATGTGAACACGATGTGCACCTAATGTGAACACGATGTGTCCCTAATGTGAACACGATGTGCACCTAATGTGAACACGATGTGCACCTAATGTGAACACGATGTGCACCTAATGTGAACACGATGTGTCCCTAATGTGAACACGATGTGTCCCTAATGTGAACACGATGTGTCCCTAATGTGAACACGATGTGCACCTAATGTGAACACGATGTGTCCCTAATGTGAACACGATGTGTCCCTAATGTGAACACGATGTGTCCCTAATGTGAACACAATATTTGAATAGTTTTTTTTTTTTTAATTCAGATGTTCATTCATATGCTACACGTCAGTTCAGGGACCTGCATATACCGTATTGTGGTACTTCAACTTAGGCAGTTCTCAGTGAGGTATAGAGGGTCCAATCTTTGGAATGCAGCTGATCCTATGCTGAGGAAATCTCCATCTCTGCTTATTTTTAAAGCAAACTACAAAAAGATTCTCATCCAAAAGTAGTAGATAGATAACAGGTCATACATGTGTAGGTATGCATTTGGTTATGTGGGTGGGTAGGTTTGTAGGCAGGTGGGTGGGTTGTTATATATTATTATGTACACAGTATATGCATGTATGTACTGTGTGTATGTATGTTTGTATTAACACAAATCTTTTTAATGTATTCTGGTATTTATAATATGCATATTTTTGTATTTTTGTATGTTTGATTTTATAAAACGGGGGACGTTCTTGATAAGCCTCTAGGCTTCTAACTTCTCCTTCACAATCGTTATAACTTATTATGTATTGTTTTTACTTCTGTTTAACTGTGTTAATAAACAAACAAACAAACAAACAAACACAATGTGTCCCTAATGTACCTCAATGTAATTGCGCACAAAAGGATCTTTGACTTCTGGATAGATTTTGCACAATATATGGTTCTGAAATATAGTTCTCCTTAATGAGACGATACGTTCTTCATTTTAGTTTATGCGTACATATACAACAGACCATATTTCTTTATACATCATTCAGGACTCATTTACTCTGAATGTCCTGAACATGACACTGTGTAAACTATTTTGAAATATTAAAGGAACACGCCAACATTTTGGGAAATTAGCTTATCCAGAGAGAGAGACAAGAAGATAGATACCAGTTTCCTCTCCGTGCGTTCGGTAGAAAGCTATCTGGCTGCACATTAGCCTATAGCTTAGCACAGGGGTCAGGAACCTTTTTGACTGGGAGAGCCATAAAAGCCAAATATTTCTAAATATATTTCATTGAGAGCCATATAGTATTTTTAACGTATAATGAATTAAATATGTCTTACTTTTAATGCGACTTCTGGTGCTGCATGGTTTTGCTGATGGCCTTGTAATCTGGTTCATACGTGCTGAGGTTGAGCTTCATGCAGGCGTTGAGGCTTCCATCAGTTAAACGTGAGCGTAGGTTGGTCTTAATGTTCCTCATATGCAAGAATGACTGCCCACATGCATATGTAGAGCCAAACATGGTCAATACGGCAATACTCACGCTGCATTGTGTGGTATATGTCACAGGAAGCTCGTTCCAAGTTTTAAGAATCAGCTGGTCTTCAGGTTGAAGATTTTTTATTTCTGTCCACTTGTGTTCCCTCGCCAGCTCTGCTCGCTATATCTTCAGCCACAGATACTATTAGCTGTTTCTTCAAAACTAATTTCTGTTTACTTTTAAATGACACAGTATTATTAAGAAATATCACAAGTATTAAATTTTTTTTTTTTTTTTACTCAAAAAATTCTGGGAGCCATATGCTGTCACCAGAAGAGCCATATATGGCTCGCGAGCCATAGGTTCCCGACCCCTTAGCACAATGGATGGAAGCGGACGTGGCCGGTTAGCCTTCGGGAGAGAGGCGTTAGTTGGACAATGCCTAGGCTAACCGGCCATGTCCGCTTCCATTCATTGTGCTAAGCTAGGCTAACGTGCAGCCAGATAACTTTCTACTGAACGCACAGAGAGGAAACTGGTATCTATCTGACCTGCTTCTGAATAATACAGTTCATGGAGATACAGTTCATGGAGATACTGACTGATGGAATACTGACCCCAGTGCCCTACCAGCGGAATCAATTAATACGTGCTGCATGCCTTCCTTGAGGGTCAGATACAGTGGATAAAAATGCTGTTGACCCTAAATTAAAAGTATATAAACGTATTCCTTGCCTCCAACAACTTAGCAATTTGTAGGCTAGATATTGACTTACTGACGGCTGCAAAAAAAAATGAAAATATTGCATTTAACTCTACGGAAAGAAACTGTACCTGTCCCCCAAACCAGGGGCGTGGCTTTGAGTGTGAGGGGCGTGGCTTTGAGTACAGGGGGCGTGGCTTTTAGTGAGAGGGGCGTGGCTTTGAGTGCGAGGGGCGTGGCTTTGAGTTGTAAAGTGTGACATGACCTGAGGTCGGGCTTCAGAAGCATGCAGGTCAGATGATCGTTTTCCAGGGTGATATAATAATAATAAAAAATGATAATATTTTGTTGCATGAGGGGCAGCTACGTGGCGTAGTGGGCAAGGCGCTCGCCACGAATGCAGAGACGCTGGGCCTCCCTGTTCGAGCCCAGCGCTCCACATTTGCTTTCAGTTTAGCTGGTCGTCCGTACTAATACACATTGGCCGTATTAGGGGGTGGGAAACTGATGGGTGGGGATCGGGCGTTGTGGACAGCGACTCCTACAGGTCGGTTGGTGCGCCTGCGCAGTAGAATCAGGAAGTGTCGGGGGCAGCGTGAGCCTCCCACGCGTTACTCCTCGCCACTGAGAGATCGCGCTGCGCAGGTGAAAAGATGCGACTGCTGTTACCTCAAGTACCGGAGGGGACTTGTGCTATGTATGACTTAGTCCACATTGCAGCCGGCTTGTGGGAGGCAAGAAACAGCGTTCGGGACAGGGGAGGGTTGAATTGGATGATACGAAATTGGGATGGGAGAAAATATAGAAAATGGGAGAAAAAGTGGATAAAATTTTTTTTTTGTTGCATGATGACGGCTGAAGACTCCATGATGATCCAACATATCAGCCCCTATCCTCCTGGCAATAACATGACGGTAAATGGTGCATTTATATAGCGTCACAATTTTGTTCCTCACATTCACCCATTCACACACCGATGGCGATGCAAGGTCGGGAGCAGAATTACGGGGTCAAGTGTCTTGCTCAAGGACACGTCGTCAACACGCTGCCCGGGAGGAGCGGGAATCGAACCGGGAACCTTCCGACTACCAGGCGACCGCTCTACCTCCTGAGCCACTGTCGCCCCCTAATGATGATGCAATACAGTAACATGACAGAAGGGACGAGGAAAAAGAGATGCAGAAACAGAAGGAGGGAGAGGGAGAGAGAGAGAGAGAGAGGGAGAGAGGGAGAGAGAGATAGAGAGAGAGAGAGAGAGAGAGAGATAGAGAGAGAGAGAGAGAGAGAAAGAGAGAGAGAGAGATAGAGAGATAGAGAGATAGAGAGAAGGAGAGAGAGAGAGAGAGGGAAGTTCAAGTTCTTTAATAGTTGTCATACAGAAGTACAGAATACTTTCATACAAAATGCTTCTTACTGTTACGCTCCAGAGACTGTGCTAGACAAGATAGTATCAAATAACATAATAACATAATATAGCATGAATTTAGAAGAAGAAAATGAGGTCACAGTGTTCGGTATAGACATATGTACAATGTTCTGAGTTACCATATAATATACAATACACAATACTATGCAGTGTACTAATGTACAGTACTATCTAGTGCAAAGCAGAAATGGGATGAGGTACAATTTTAGGTACAATTTACAGTAAGGTGTACGAGTTGTAGTGCAATCCTTCATCCATAAATATAAAGTGTGGGGAGTGGGTGCTACAGTGTGTTTGTTTAAAGTGGGTGTGTGCTATAAAGTGTGTGGAGTGGGTGCTACAGTGTGTTTGTTTAAAGTGAGTGTGTGCGTGTGGATGTGTGTGCTATGTGCGTGCTATGTGCGTTTGGTGGTTGTTGTTGTGTAGTGTTCATTCATTGTTCGTTTAGCAGCCTGATGGCCTGGGGATAGAAGCTACTTCTGAGTCTTTCTGTGCTCGCCTTGAGACTCCGGTATCGCTTGCCTGACCGCAGCAGTTCAAAGAGGCAGTTGTTCGGGTGACTGGAGTCTTTAATGATTCTCTTAGCCTTGCCCTTGCAACGCTTGTAGTAAATGTTCTGGAGGGTGGGGAGCCCCCCTCCAATTGTGCGTTCGGCTGAACGTGTCACTCTTTGTAGTCTGCTTCGGTCTTGTGCAGTGCTATTCCCAAACCAGGAGGTGATGTTGCCGGTCAAGATGCTCTCTATTGTACATGAGTAGAAGTTCTTAAGGATCTTCTGGCTGACTTGGAACTTCCTTAGGCGCCTGAGGAAGTAGAGGCGTTGTCGTGCCTTCTTCACCACACTGTTAATGTGTGTGGTCCATGTCAAGTCCTCGGATATGTAGGCTCCGAGGTACTTGAAGCTGTTGACTCTCTCAACCGGTGCCCCGTCGATGCTGAGGGGGCTGTAGTCCTTGACCCCCGACCTCCTGAAGTCCACAATCATCTCCTTTGTTTTGCTGACGTTCAGGGAGAGGCTGTTTTCCTGGCACCATCCCGCCAGGACCTTGACCTCTTCCAGGTAGGCCCTCTCGTCGTTGGCAGAGATCAGGCCCACCACCACTGTGTCGTCAGCAAATTTGACGATTGTATTGCTACTCCGCTGAGCCACACAGTCGTGTGTGTACAGGGAGTAGAGGAGGGGACTCAGAACACAGCCCTGGGGGGCCCCTATGTTGAGGGTGATGGATGAGGAGGTGCAGTTGCCTGCTCTCACCACCTGGGGTCTGCCAGTCAGGAAGTCCAAGACCCACTGGCATAGGTCATAGCCCAAGCCCAGGTCCCTGAGCTTGGCTATGAGTATGGAGGGGACTATGGTATTGAAT
>NW_028174871.1:1312638-1315138 GCF_963971535.1 Notolepis coatsorum | reverse complement strand
CCCCCATTTTCAATTCATAATGAATTGTAAGTAAGTGTGCAACTTGCACCGTGCAATCCATTCTTTGTGGATCTAGCCCTCAGTGTGAGACTGAGTGGTCAGCAAAACTCCAAACAAGCTAGCTTTCCCTGTAATCTGAGTCCACACACACACACACACACACACACACACACACACACACACACACACACACACACACACACACACACACACACACACACACACACACACACACACACACACACACACACACACACACACACACACACACACACACACACACACACACACACACACACACACAGGGCGACAGGAGAACCTGCACTCTTTCAGACGTTCCCATGATTCAACCCTCCCCGGTGTACGTTGGAGAGTTCTAGAAGGTTCTGTAGGTCTCAAAGCCCAGGAGCCGGTCGTGAGAGCCGGTGCACCTGAAGGGGTTAACGGTTCTGCCGCACTGCTGGCAGGTTCTGAGAGGGACACTAACTATAACTGGAGGATTCTCCACCTTCCCAAAAATCAAAGTAAACCGCACTGGTCCCCCATTCATCATAGTTACGAGGGCAGTGAAATAAAAGTATAGGAACCCAGAGCTAGAAATCAAAGAGTGATCCCCCCCTCTCTCCCCCCTCCCTCCCTCCCCCCGCTCCCCTCTGTCCGCCCCCACGCCCGGTTTCATCACATAATGTGTTTTGAGTGCTCCATCCATCGCATTTCCATTCACTTCAAAGGGCAAACTGGACATTGTTCCTGCGAAGGCTAATCATAGGCAGGTTATGGCGCCTGAAGGCAGTAAAAAAAACTCTCTCCGGGTTCATTTCTGCTGGTATTTGTCCTGGTTACTGGAAATAAGACACTTTTTTCCCCCTATTCTCGGCTGTATTTATCCATCTATTGATTTTTTTTTTACCAATGCTTTGTGTGTGCGAGAGTCAATTATCCCATTCGTATTTATTGTCATTAGTCGTATTATATCGCTGCTGGTGGGACAAAACCTCATAACTCCAAAAACCCAACTTTTCAGCAGATGAAAAAAAAACGAACACAGATTTGAGGGCGAATAGAGTTAGGAGGTTTAGACAGATGATCGGTTTAATGCTTTCCCATTGCTTAAACTTTGTAAAACCCACACACACATATGGAGGATGATCTACGGAGTTGATTTATATAAAAAAAAAAAAAATGGAGTTATGAGGTTTTGTCCCGCCAGCAGCGATATTATAATAAGTCATGTCACGTTATATATGCATACACCTATGTTTCCATTCGGCGTGTGCCTTTTTCCCATGGCCGCCTCGTCGGTCACTCCTTTGAGCTCGTCACAGCCGACACGGCCAGTCTGCCGTCTGGGTTCTGTTGCTCTGTCTCCACCCCTGGTTCCATCCCAGGCATTATGGCCTTGTTAACCCTTTCACTGCCACACGACAGAAGGTTAACCCTTTACTATCACACAACCGACGGTCGCCGTCGGTTGTGTGATAGTAAAGGGTTAACCTTCTGTTGCATGGCAGTGAAAGGGTTAACCCTCTGTGAATTGTCGCAGTGAAAGGGTTAACCGATTTGGTAGCGCGGCGGTGAACGGGTTAATGTGTGTAATGGGTGTAATAGCATGCATTTGATGTTTCCCTCTCACCTCCCTTCTCTCGCTTGTCTCTCTTTCTCGCGTCCCCACATCATTCTGTTCATACGCTGCCTAGTTATTATCAACACCACCGCCATCACCATCATCACCATCATCATCATCATCACCATCCACTTTTCCTCTATGATGATCACGATGGTGATTGTCAGGATTGGGGGGTGGGGGTGGGGGTGCAGGACACACACGCAGACACACACAAGAGGGACAGGGCGGGGGGGAAACACAAGAACACCAGGATAAAAGAAATGGGGGGGGGGACCTCAAAATAACCACCACTGCCTACTAGCAGTTGAAAACAAACAAGAAACCAAAAGCACTACAGAAAGAGAAAACTCTAGCGGCTGGGTGGCGCAGCGGACATTGCGCTCGTCACCAACGCAAGAGACACCGGGTTCGACTCCGGCTGTCGGCGTTGCCTCCGGCTTGGGCCGGCCGTCATACTAACTCAATTGGCAGAGTCAGCGGGTGGGAAGTCGATGGGTGGTAATCTGGTCGTTGTGGACAGCGACTCCTACAGGTCGGTTGGGGGACGCCTGCACAGCAAAGTCAGGAAAATGGCGGGGGGTAGTGTGAGCCTCCCACACGTTACACCTCGCCCAATGAGAGTCCGCGCTGGCAGGTGAAAAGATGTGACAGGCTGCCTCCACGTGTATCGGAGGGGACACGTGCTGCAAGGCTTCTATCCTCCCTACAACCGGCCAGTGGGGGGGCATATGCGAGCAACGTTCAAGACAGGGGAGGGGAGAATTGGCACAGCGGGTAATTGAGATGGGAGAAAAATAGAAAAAGAGGAGAAAAAGTGGATAAAAAAATAAATAAAAAATAAAAAAGAGAAAACTCTAGAAACAGAACTTGAGA
>NW_028174871.1:1238265-1308265 GCF_963971535.1 Notolepis coatsorum | reverse complement strand
CGATACGATTCCATTATCGATTCTGCTTATCGATTCGATTCTTTATCGATTCCCTTATCGATACCTGATCAATTTATAATTTAAATAAATAAATTGGAAATGCAACAGAACTACATTTAGTCATTTAGCTGACGCTTTTATCCAAAGCGACTTACAAGTTCTGTACGACAAGCCATCAGGAAGGGCACAACTCTATCAGCTGAGCAACAATGTTCATCAAAGTGTTGAGTGCTACAGTGTAGGTTAGTTTATTAGGACAAGTGCATGACAGTACGGTTAGTTAGGGTTAGATATATTTTTTTTTAATTCAGATAATGGTTGAAGAAGTGCGTCTTTAGTCGACGGCGAAAGATTGGACGTGATTCGGCTGTCCTAACTGGGGTGGGTAGTTCATTCCACCATTGTGGGGCAAGGACTGAGAATAGGCGACTTCTCTTTGATGACCCTCCCGGAGCTCGGATAGGAGTAGGTCTGAGGCGGCCAGAAGATGCAGAGCGTCGGGGTCTAAGCTGGTTAGAATAACAACATGCAACTTGACATTTCTGATTGTCATTTATTGTTGAGCCCCCATGTCAGAAAAATACAAAAACTGTAAAAAATAAAACATTAACTATAGCCTACACTTAAATAAAATAATGTCTTTGAGATTCTCTTAAAATGTATTTATTTTTTATTCTTAAACTAATTTAATCTATTGAATAACAGGTTGTTATTCCTCTGACTTCTGTCTCTCACTCACTCACACTATCTCTCACACACACACACACACACACACAGAGAGAGCTCCCTCCCCGGGCCCCTGTCCTTTATGTATTGGCTTGTGTTGCTACACGGACACATTTGTATGTTGCACCACTGTACTTCCTGGTTTACAGACATGTAAACAAGCACTCACGTCTCTCATTATATGTGAACTAAAGAGTACAAGGTTTACACAACAGCCCCCACCTGCTGTTTTATTGTATTTGTACCTGTACTATCCGCTGTCAGCTGTTTATCTCTCTTTGTGAGCTTGATTAAATAGCGTTAGCTCACGTTAGCTCCGCGGCTAATTTTAGCTCACCCTGATCTAAATCAATGACTAGGCTCTAAAGCATTCAAGTAGTTTTCACTGCACATAGAAGTAGCCAAACAGCGGGAGCATTTCGGGAGCATATTACCAAAACCCAGGCAATTTCGAGCCCTTAAGGAATCAAATAGAGTCTGCCATGGCCATGCTAACGTAACGTTATTGCGCAACTGTAGGCAGCGATAAGGGAATCGAAAGTCACAGGAGCCACACGGTTCCAGGGCGTCTCTACAATTCGTAGCCGCATTTCTGCAGACCCCTCTCTGATTGGTTGAACTCTATTTTTGCAGACCCCTCCCATTTCTGCAGACCCCTCTCTGATTGGTTGAGCGAAGCCCCTCTCTGATTGGCCCCCCGCATGAGCCGAGACAAGCTCCTCTAGCCAGGAGTCGAAACTCCGTTAACTCCAGAGAGAGAGGCTGAACGCAATTTATACGCATGGAAGTATTGATTACGCCATAACGAATCATTAAAAAAATATACCGTTAACTGGAATATGTTGTGTGTGCCTTTACACATGTTGGATAGGATTATGTAATTGGTTTGTATAGCGTCGCGTATAACGTTATTTCGCGTGACTTCACGGTTTATTCACATTTCACAACACAGCCAGCGGTCAACTTGTTTACACTCCCCACTTACTGTACAATGTAACATTTAGATTAACCCAGTTGTCTATCTGTATGTCATATGTTACGATGAATTGAAAATGGGGGACCCTGATGTAAACAAGACGAAAGTCTTTCTCTGGGGTCTGCATTCCCTTAACAATTGTATGTATTGAGCTGTACTGTGTACTGTATACCCATTCTGCAATCTGTTAATAAAGTTTTCAATCAATCAATAACTAGACAGTTACAATATAACATTTAGATTAATTAACCCAGTTAATGCCTTAAGAGAGAGAGGCTGGTGGTCAAGTCAAGAGTTATTTGTCACAAGTTGTTTATTAGCCTAGACATTTTCAATTCATCATCTTGTTTACATCAGGGTCCCCCATGTTCAATTCATGATAACATATATGACATACAGGTAGACAGATGGACAGTACTGCTACATTTAGACATTTATGACATACCAGATTTTGAACTTGTGGTAGGCCTAGACATTTTCAATTCATCGTCTTGTTTACATCAGGGTCCCCCATGTTCAATTCATGATAACATATATGACATACATTGATTGATTGATTGAAAAGTTTATTAACAGATTGCAGAATGGGTACAGTACAGTACAGCTCAATACATACAATTGTTAAGGGGATGCAGACCAGAGAAAGACTTTCGTCTTGTTTACATCAGGGTCCCCCATTTTCAATTCATCATAACATATATGACATACATGACATACAGATAGACAGTACTGCTACATCTATACATTTATGACATATCAGATTTGCAAATACAGTACTGTTTGTGATACAAAAGTGTCCAGAAAAGGAGTGTATATACATTTGGCATAGAAACTGTACATTGGAGGAGGTTGGTTGGGTGGGGTTGGGTGGGTTGGGTGAGGGCTGTACATTGGAGGTGGGGGGGGGGGGGGGGGGGGTTGGGAAGGGGACACACACACATTTTACACTGTACATTGGAATATTGACAAAGCCTTACTTGGTCATTTACTGTACAACTAGGTTAGGACATTTGTAGGGGCCAGTTTTCGAATTGCAGTCTCACGTAGGTGTTTTTTGAGAGTGTTTTTGAAGGTGGGTAGTGATTCACATTCCTTTACAGCTTTAGGTAGAGCGTTCCACATTGATGTGGCATAATTGCTAAACGTGTTTAGTCCCTTGTTTGAGCCGAATCTGGGTTTTACATGATTTGTGGAGCTCCCTCTGGTGTTGTGATCGTGGTATTCACTGACCTTTGGGAAGTATTTTGACATGTACATGGGTACCTTGGTCGCGTAGTGTATCTTGTAGACCAGGCCCATTGCAAGTTGCTGTACTCTGTCGTCTACTCTAAGCCATCCTAGGTTGTCAAAGTGGGCAGGGGTGAGGTGGGTTCTAGGAGTCAGGTCAAGTAGTAGTCTGACTAGCTTGTTTTGAGATGTTTGTAATTTGTTTTTTAGTGCCTTTGAGGTGCTTTGGTACCATGAGGTGCAAGCATAGTCGTAGTACCCTTGAATGAGTGCTCCTGCTAGAGTCTTCAGGGTATTCTTGTTTACCAGAGAGGAGATCCGGTACAAGAATCGCGTTCGTTGGTTGACTTTTTTTATTACATTGGATGCCATTTTGTCACAGGAAAGATTAGCCTCTAGGATGGAACCCAGGTAGGTAATTTCATCTTTCCTTGTGATAATATTGTCACCCACTGTAACCGAGAAGCCGTCGGTCTTGCTGAGTTTGTTATTTGAACCGAAGAGAATGGACTCTGTTTTGCCCATGTGTAATGATAGTTTGTTGTCGGCGAGCCATATGCAGATTTTGGTTCAGATACAGGTAGACAGATGGACAGTACTGCTACATCTAGACATTTATGACATACCAGATTTTGAACTTGTGGTAGGCCTAGACATTTTCAATTCATCGTCTTGTTTACATCAGGGTCCCCCATGTTCAATTCATGATAACATATATGACATATATGTATGGGCCACTCTCCAGGTGACCTGCATCGACCTTGCCCACACCAGGATCTCCTCCTCAGACTGGTGAGTCATTCGCACAGTGGCCTCAAAAGAGGTATGGTCAACGCAGGTCCAGGATGGGTTCACCGCACGTCTGTACGTGCAGACATGATATGTGTAACCCTTCGGTAAAAGTCCTTCAACACACAAGCAACACGATGTTATTTTTTTGAAAGCCAGTAAATACTGACAAAAAAAAGCATAGACACTTAGAAGAAGCAATGTATAGTCCCCCCCACCCACCCAACCTCCTCCAATGTACAGTTTCTACGTGAATGAATGAATGAATGAAAACTTTATTTAACAGATTGCAGAATGGGTACAATACAGTACGGCTCAATACATACAATTGTTAAAGGGATGCAGACCTGAGAAAGACGTGTGTCTTGTTTCCATCAGGGTCCCCCATTTTCAATTCATATAGACATTTATGACATACACAACATACATGACATTTATGGCATAGGGACATATAGGTATTTAGTACTGATACATTTGTGACATAGGCGGTATTCAAATATACAGTACTGTTACCCCTAGATCCTGACAGAGTATATACATATGATGGGGAGGGGACTGTACATTAGGAGGGGGTGGGTGGGTGGGAGGGAAATATACATACGGCGGGGAGGGAATATATACATGCGGTGGGGAGGAGACTGTCTATTAGGAGGTGGTGGGGGTTTTGGGCATTTACGGTGGCCAGTTTCGAATTGCAGCCTCCCGTAGGTGCTCTTTAAGGGCGGTTTTGAATGTGGGCAGGGATTCACATTCCTTTACAGCTTTGGGTAGGGCGTTCCACATTGTTGTGGCATAATTGCGAAACGTGTTTAGTCCCTTGTTTGAGCCGAATCTGGGTTTAACATGATTTGTTGAGCTTCCTCTGGTGTAGTGGTTGTGGTATTCACTGACCTTTGGGAAGTATTTTGACATGTACATGGGCACCCCGGTCGTATAGTGTATCTTGTAGACCAGGCCCATTGCAAGTTGCTGTACTCTGTCGTCTACTCTAAGCCATCCTAGGTTGGCAAAGTGGGCAGGGGTGAGGTGGGTTCGTCAAATGTATAGCCTTTCTTTTCTGGACTCTTTTTGTATCACAAACAGTACTGTATTTGTAAATCTGGTATGTCATAAATGTCTAGATGTAGCAGTACTGTCTATCTGTCTACCTGTATGTCATATATGTTATCATGAATTGAACATGGGGGACCCTGATGTAAACAAGACGATGAATTGAAAATGTCTAGGCCTACCACAAGTTCAAAATCTGGTATGTCATAAATGTCTAGATGTAGCAGTACTGTCCATCTGTCTACCTGTATGTCATATATGTTATCATGAATTGAACATGGGGGACCCTGATGTAAACAAGACGATGAATTGTGAAATGTGAATAAACCGTGAAGTCACGCGAAATAACGTTATACGCGACGCTATACAAACCAATTACATAATCCTATCCAACATGTGTAAAGGCACACACAACATAGTTAACGGTATATATCTTTTAATGATTCGTTATGGCGTAATCAATACTTCCATGCGTATAAATTGCGTTCAGCCTCTCTCTCTGGAGTTAACGGAGTTTCGACTCCTGGCTAGAGGAGCTTGTCTCGGCTCATGCGGTGGGCCAATCAGAGAGGGGCTTCGCTCAACCAATCAGAGAGGGGTCTGCAGAAATGGGAGGGGTCTGCAAAAATGGAGTTCAACCAATCAGAGAGGGGTCTGCAGAAATGCGGCTACGAATTGTAGAGACGCGGTTCCAGGCATCGGCCAATTAGGAACCGGTTCCCAATGGGAACCGGTTTTCGATTCCCATCCCTTAACCGTCTGTAGTGTGGTAGTGAAAGGTTAACCTTCTGTAGTGTGGTAGTGAAAGGTTAACCTTCTGTAGTGTGGTAGTGAAAGGTTAAAGTGGAGATGAAGCAGTGAGCAATGTGATCCTAGTTTGTTTGTTGTGTACCTTGTGTAAGACAGGGTTCTATAATCAAATGTGAAATCTATCTTATTTGTCTGAAAAATATAATATAATATCCCTGTTTTCAACATGGGCGCCGCCATTTTGTTGCTGACGTCATACCGGGGGTTGGGTGTATACACTCTGGTTAGCTGCCTATATTGAATGGGTCAGTCAGCAAATAAAATGTTGCCTACAAAACAACGGGACCGCGGTGGTTCTGTTTGTATTGCTCCTGGCTGTTCAAACTAATTTTACCATGTGAGAGAGAGGAAAGTTGGTTAATTTCCACAAACTACCAGTGAAAAAAACAGTGTTGTTGACATGTTGGCTCGGGCTGCCTGCACCCAGACGGCGCGACCAGCCTGTTGGACAGGGAAGGAGGATCTGCAGCGAACACTTCATTGCCTCGGATTATGTTGTTGGGGTGGGATGTTTGTCCAGAAGACCACTAATCAGCTGAAGCCGGACGCGGTTCCCTCGGTCTTCGACAGACAGACCGGCGTTAGCTCTCGGGAGCGATCGCTAGCTAGTTGGCACCAGCCGGGGCCCGGCGTTAGCTCTCGCTAGCTAGCGTTAGCAACCGGAGCGTCGCGGAGCATTCAGCCTGCTGGCTACCTAGACCCACTTCAACCAGCGTCGCGGAGCATTCAGCCTGCTGGCTACCTAGACCCACTTCAACCAGCGTCGCGGAGCATTCAGCTGTGTAGCCAGCAGGCTGAATGCTCCGCGACGCTCCGGTTGCTAACGCTAGCTAGCGAGAGCTAACGCCGGGCCCCGGCTGGTGCCAACTAGCTAGCAATACAAACAGAACCACCGCGGTCCCGTTGTTTTGTAGGCAACATTTTATTTGCTGACTGACCCATTCAATATAGGCAGCTAACCAGAGTGTATACACCCAACCCCCGGTATGACGTCAGCAACAAAATGGCCGCGCCCATAATGCTAAATGCTTCAGAAATGTACACAACAAATCGTTTTTTCTTAGAAACTGCTTATTTTTATAACGTGACTTCTTCTGTGGCTTATCTAAATACTAATGTGATGCTATGAATATGTATTTATCGCACTGCTTCATTTCCACTTTAACCTTCTGTAGTGTGGTAGTGGAAGGGTTAACCTTCTGTAGTGTGGTAGTGAAAGGTTAACCTTCTGTAGTGTGATAGTGAAAGGGTTAACCTTCTGTAGTGTGGTAGTGGAAGGGTTAACCTTCTGTAGTGTGGTAGTGAAAGGTTAACCTTCTGTATTGTCGCAGTGAAAGGGTTAACCCTTTGGTAGTGTGGTAGTGAAAGGTTAACCTTCTGTAGTGTGGTAGTGAAAGGTTAACCGTCTGTAGTGTGGTAGTGAAAGGGTTAACCTTCTGTAGTGTGGTAGTGAAAGGTTAACCGTCTGTAGTGTGGTAGTGAAAGGGTTAACCTTCTGTAGTGTGGTAGTGAAAGGGTTAACCTTCTGTAGTGTGGTAGTGAAAGGGTTATAGCTCTGATGGGTACCCACCGGAGCCACTCCCACCTCTTAGTCAATTGGTCTGGACAGAATGCAGGACATTCAATGCAAACGTGACTTTATAGCGACATCAATCAATGTGTAATCCTACCTCATAGGTGATACTTGGGGCAGGAGTGTATCATGTATCATGTGCTCCATAATTATGTCGCTCTAAAACGAAGCAAGCATGCAGTCACCACCTTAGCACCCCGAGGAAGGCTTGCATTGGTGGTATGTTTTTTTTTTTTTTTTTTATGTTGTATTTAGTCATGTTATAATAAAGCCTTTTTAATGTTTGCTACAGAACAGTGTGCCTTGGCGATTTTTAGAGAGGTTTTTACGGAAATAATCGACATATTGAGCTATTCTACATAAGGAGACAAACTTAAAACGTCTTAATTGCTAAGAACTTCTTTAGTTGAGAACAGCCCCATACCGTTCTAGTATCCTACTGGTCATTACATTGGAATAGGTAAAAAAAAACGTTAACCGTATGTATATATTCTCTCCCCACCGTATGTATATTTCTCTCCCACCCACCCACCCCCTCCTAATGTACAGTCTCCTCCCCACCGTATGTATATACTCTGTCAGGATCTATGGGGGTAACAGTACTGTATATTTGCATATCGTATATGTCACAAATGTAACGGTACTATATACCTGTGTATGTCATGTATGTCCCTATGCCATAAATGTCATGATGTCATGTATGTTGTGTATGTGATGAATGTCACTATGAATTGAAAATGGGGGACCCTGATGTAAACAAGACGAAAGTCTTTCTCTGGTCTGCATCCCCTTAACAATTGTGTGTATTGAGCCGTACTGTATTGTACCCATTCTGCAATCTGTTAAATAAAGTTTTCATTCATGCATTCATTCATTCAACCTTCTTACTGTCATGCACTCTTCCCCTTTTTTTTTATTGATCTTTTTTTCCCCTCCTTTTTCCTCCGATTTTCTCCCATCCCAATGTTAGTCGTTATGCCAATTCCCAATCCCCTTCCTGGTCGCTGCGCACTTACCCCCCACAGTCGGTCTGGGAGAGTGGAGGCTATCACGATATCACGTGCTTCCTCCGACACACGTCTAACCAATCAACCGCTTCTTTTCACCTGGCAGCGCGGACTCTCACTGAGAGGGTGTAACGTGTGGAAGGATCACACTACCCCCCTTAGATCCTATCCTCGCTGAGCAGGCGCCCCGACCGAACTGTAGGAGTCGCTGTTTACAACGACCCGGACCCACCCCGCCAGCTTCTCCCACCCTCTAATACAGCCAATTGTATTAGTGTGAACGGCCAGCCAAGCTGGTGACAACGCCGGAGCTGTGAGCTGGATTCGAACAGGCGAATCCAGCGTCTCCGGGGTTGGTGACGAACGCAATCTCCGCTACGCCACCTGACCGCCCCTTCATGCACTCTTCCTACTATACTAATATGTCTTTACTACTAAGCACTCAACACTGCAGCACTCACGTTTCAACACTTTGATGAACATTGTTACTCAGCTGATAGAGTTGTAGCCCTTCCTGCTGACTTGTCGTACAGAACGTGTAAAAGTCGCTTTGGATAAAAGCATCAGCTAAATGACAAAAGGTAAATGTAAATGTGGGTAATGGACTCTATCGCTCACTATTCATCCATCCACCCATTGCTATACAACCTCAACCGAAACAAGCAAACTACAGTGAGTACAAATGGGAATCACTAAAAACTTGCCATCTCATGCATCACGTCATGCACTACTGACTACTGCATCCAACGGGCTGTTAAGGTGGGGCGTGAGGTCCGATGAGGTTAAGATTATACGGTTATGGTAGGGGTGTAGGCTTATACATGAGATACCAAGAGCTAGATCCACAAAGAATGGATTGCACTGTGCAAGTTGCACCCTTACTTACAATTCATTATGAATTGAAAATGGGGGACCCTGATGTAAACAAGACGAAAGTCTTTTTCTGGTCTGCATCCCCTTATTAACAATTGTGTGTATTGAGCCATACTGTATTGTACCCATTCTGCAATTTGTTAATACAATTTTCATTCAATCAATCCATCTTTACGGTGCTAGACTAGAGAGAGAAGGCCAACTGGCTCAATACACACAATTGTTAAGGGGATGCAGACCAGAGAAAGACTTTCGTCTTGTTTACATCAGGGTCCCCCATTTTCAATTCATAATGAATTGTAAGTAAGGGTGCAGCTTGCTCCGTGCAATCCATTCTTTGTGGATCTAGCCCTGAGTCTTTTAGGGAGTCCCGAGAAAGAACACCTTGATTCCTATTTCCTACATAACATAACAATAGAGGCCATTTGACGGTGCTCTATATACAGTAGACATACAGTACATACAGTTTTGGTACGAGTGGCCTCAATGGGAATGGAACCCCTAACCCTGGCGGTGTTAATGCCGTGCTCTACCCTATTCTACACCAGGCCATAATTCAAAGCATCCTCACCTCATCCATCACAGTCCGGTATACGGTTCCACTGACAAACACACCAAACACAAACTCCAACACATCACCAAGACAGCCTCCAAAATAATTGGCTGCCCCCTGCCCCCCTCTCTGGACTCCATCTACACCTCACGCACAGTCACCCGCTCTGGTCAAATAGTCAACGATCCCTCCCACCCAGCACACACCACTTATTCCAGCGCATGCCCTCAGGTCGCTACAGGTCCATTCTAACCAGACACACACACGCTTCACAAACAGCTTTTCCCCCACAGCAGTCCGAACACTGAACACCATAGGCGGCGTGTGGGCTTCTGGTCCAGGTAGGCTTTAAAGGGGCCCCCCCCCCTCCGCGTGCAGCGCGAAAAATTTGACCTTTTATTTTTGGTTGCACGCAAACTGTCCAGGTTCTGATTTCATATACACACACACACTACTAGGCTATACTACAGCGAGCCCCACTCATTTATATATAGTGCAAATTAAGTGTTCAAATGAAAGCATCCAATAATATATTAACCATTGTCTTACCTTAATAATGCAGATAAATGCGACGTTTCGTCTTGGTGAGAAAGACCGTGTTCACAACTTGAATCACAAGTTGCAATGAAGTGAAAGTTTTTCGTAATTTAGATCTCATCATGCTTTGAAAACAATGTACATACAGTAGCTCTAAAAAGTGTCCACGATTTGATGAACTCGGACTCGCATCATGTCCTCTTAGAGCAAGCCCTTGTTTGCCAAGATAAAACAACATACAGCCTCGGGTGATCGGTAGTTATGCCCAGGGCCAGCCCCGGTGCAGCTTCTATTTATTCTATTCTACATTATTTAACCTGAGCCTATGCGTGATTGGTTACTGCCTGTACCTGGAATGTTAAACGCTGCCACCGATTGACACCTTCGTCGTTGACACCTCGGCCAGCGAGCCGGCTGCAGCACAAGACACACACAATAGCCAGCAGCCTGCGCACATATATTATATACATTTCAAGATTCCGAGCATAATATTCTGGGTAGGCATAGCCCCCCCCTAGCCTTATATACGCGCCGCCTATGCTGAACACCCTGGCCCGCCCCCCTTGCACGCATCCGTCAGTGACTGACACTGTTACATGTGACTGTCCTGTATGTATTTATGTATGTATATATGTATTTATTGTGGGGATTGGGAGGTGGGAAAGGGGGGCGTTTGATGTCTGATGTTTCATGTTGATGTGACCAGTGCTTAACAAACTGTACCGCAAACAATTACCGCCAATCATCGTTGTGTGGCATTAAAGTATCTTGTATCTTGTACCCGTTGACCTAGAGAGGACCCCCCCCCCCCTGCAGTCACAGATACAGTGACACAACAGACCTGAGGCACCCGAGGCGAGACTCCAAACATATAGATGGAGCCGACGAGCCACACTTACTGCAGACGAAGAAGTAGGAGGCGGTGCCAGTGAGCAGGGTGGGGCTCCGAGCCAGGGAACTGACCAATCCACAGATCCCTCCAAACACCAAGAGGACCAGGCTGAGTGGGAGCAGCACGACAATCACACTGTGCATATCTGTGTGAGAGACACACACACACACGCACACACACGCACACACACACGCACGCACGCACGCACGCACGCACACACACGCACACACACACACACACACACACACACATACACACACACATACACACGCACACACACACACACACACACACACACACACACACACACCACACACACACACACACACCACGCACACGCACACGCACACGCACACACACACACACACACACACACACACACACACACACACACACACACACGTGTCACTGTAATCCACACATCATATATCACTCATAGATAACATTCTAATGTTGAGAGAAGTTATATGCGTTTGCTTATTGATTGATTGATTGAACATTTTATTAACAGATTGCAGAATGGGTACAATACAGTACGGCTCAATACACACAATTGTTAATAAGGGGATGCAGACCAGAGAAAGACTTTCGTCTTGTTTACATCAGGGTCCCCCGTTTTCAATTCATCACACATGACATACAGATAGACAGTACTGCTACATCTATACATTTATGACACACCAGATTTACAAATACAGTATACTTATGCTTGATCATCTTATGGGTACAGCAAATACCACCACCACCACACTGCCTTTACGGCGGCTGATTAATTTGGCCCTCTCTATACCCCAATGTGTCAGCAGTTCTCAGGTCACCAATTGCACGTCTATATATGGACATGTCCAAGGCTGCCAAATGTCAGGGTCATTATTATCCCACAGTCACAGCAGAGACACCTCTCTGACATTTGCGTCTCCAAGCCTTGGGGCTGATTCTTGGCCATGGGTTGTGTTAAAGAAGGCTCGTTATACTCGCAGGTCGAAAGGACAACTCTCAAGGATAAGCAGCACTTCTCTGTGACCCTCCGACACGCACACACACACACACACACACACACACACACACACACACACACACGCACACACACACACACACACACACACACACACACGCACACGCACACACACGCGCACACACCTACACACGCACGCACACTCACACACACAGACGCACACGCACGCACACGCGCACACACACACACACACACACACACAGACATACACACACACACACACACTTATGGCTGTTTTAATGCAAACTTCATACATAGAATGGCTCAGGGTTTGAAATAGGAGAGTATAGGTCTCTACTCACTCAGCAAGTATACTTCAAAGTCAGTATAGTTAGACGTGTCCGACATGTCCCCGATGAAGGAGTAGACATCCTCACCTATAATACAGTGCAATACAATGTTGAGAAATAATATAAATGGAACAGTAAATATGTCTTGTTATGGAAGAGCTGTACAGTGCAGTGGTGTTAATAATAAGAAAACCATTGACAGAAGGACAGAAGATTGAGCTACAATAAAGGATCGATGCACCTTCATTGATCCTCCACAGACCCGAGTGGGAGCTCACGTCCTGAAAGTCGCTGCTCCGGTTCAGTGGATGATGATTCGTCTCTGTGATGATGTACCAGTACTCGCTCCCGATGGCAGCCGCCAAGAAGGCGAAGCTCAGTAAACCGCAGACACCCGCAGAGATCACCAGCGAGCCAAAGGTTATTGTTATCCTGCTTTTGTTGTGGTGGTGGGATGACGGTTGATTAGTTAAATTCATCCTTTATTATCCGATGTTGTTGTTCCTCTCTCTCAGTCTCTGGTAAACTCAACGAAATAATCACCTGTGATGATGATGATAAATGGTTTTACGCACTGACTCACCGCGGGATGCGCGCAAAAGCCAGGAGCCAAAATCACCACCAGTTGAACAATTAATTGTGAATTCCTTTTGCTCCAAAAACAGACACTGCTGTGTGTCGTTATCCAGACGCGTTCTGCAGGAATCCAACTGTGTGGAAAGAAGAAACGGAGTTGGGGTGCGGTGACGGTGAGCGCAGTGGCCGGAGTGAGTGAACTACAGGCGCGCGTCTTTATATTCTGGACACGCACTGAGCCAAGTTTTTACGCACAACATGGCGAGACATTTGGAACGACTCGAGGATATATAGATGAAATACAGCGACATATACTTGGAAAGGTTGTAAATTGAGTGTGAACTTGCACTCTTTTTTATGCAATAAGCATGACAGAGATCATAAGCCATCGCGTGTCTTCATTATTATTACTTCTATAATATAACCGTGACCTCCATAATCCGATAATTGCCGTTCATCATATAAAACGGGCATTTACTAAATCAGTTGATAGAAGTAAAGTACCCTATAGAGTATCAATAGATCTATAGGATAACAATTAAGCGCCCCCTTTCGATTGCATACATTAAATCATTTCATGTCTGCAATCGAAAGGGGACGCTTAATTGTTATCCTATAGATCTATTGATCTTGAATGATTAGGGCCTGGCCTGCCCTTCCCTAATCAAAAGCATCACCATCCATCATTATAGCATAATTGAATGACCGATAACTGAAAAGATTACTGCATGGCTCAATCCCTGGCACAGACAGGAGGAGGGTGTATTCCTGTGATGAGATGGCACCTGGCTGGAGGGTGGTTGGTTGCCATTTCATCAGTGCCCACCATCAGTGCCAGACAGTGTCCTTGAACAAGGCACTGAGCCCCAATCTGCTTCAGGGGCGCTGGACTGAGTGACCTGTGCTCTAACCTCTGATCAATGTATAGCCTATATATATATATATATATATATATAACTCAAATGTGACCCTCTTTTAAAAAACATTTCTTCATTACCACCAAGATTTTGTTTTAAAAGGGGAAAAACATAAGGGACTCTTGTCGTCAATTCTCTGTATAAATCCCCTGTAGTAAGTCACTCTAACTGGCTAACAGAGCTGTGTGGTAACCATCCATATGGTCGATGCACCCATTGTTCAAACACCATGAAAACAAAGGTTTTCTACCATCCACAGTCTGGGCAGGAATATAAAATAAGGGACCTTATTAATTGCAACACCACTCATGTGATATACATGCTGAAATGCCCCTGTGGTAAGGTCTATGTTGGACAAACAAAACGAAATTTGAAGGTGCGAATAGCAGAACACAAGGCAGCCATTAGGAACAACAATATGGATTATGCCATTGCGAGACACTATAAGGAGAGAGATCATGGTTCCACAGCCTCTCTAAGGTTCATTGGAATCGAAAGAGTCACCCTACCACCGAGGGGCGGTAATATAGTAAAGCTTCTCTTACAAAGGGAAGCGTACTGGATTTTTACTCTGAATTCTGTAGAACCCCATGGTCTAAATGAATCCCTCGAGCTGAATCCATTTTTGTAACCACTATCCGTTCTGTGTAACCTATATGGGTGTGGTTTTAAGTCTGTTTTAAACTGTTTATCAGGTCTAGACTAATGACCTAGGTATTTGTAACTTCTCTCATATTGTTTTATTATATATAATTTTCAAAAATGAGTGTGTATGTATGTGGTCTCTAGGCATCATTCCTATACATAAGAGTGATATGTATCCTGCAAAATGATAAAATTTAAATGTGATAATTGAGTAGCCAATGGGCTTGATGTGTTACGATTTGTCACTTCTCTCATATTGTATTATATATAATTTTCAAAAATGAGTGTGTATATATGTGGTCTCTATGCATCATTTTTATACATAAGAGTTATATGCATTACATCCTGCAAAATGATCAAATTGAATGTGATAATTGAGTAGCCAATGGGCTTGATGTGTTACGATGTGGGGTGGAGTATGCTGTACATAATGATGATCATTGACACCTGCTGCATAGCACCTGAGGAAGCGATAGCGAAACGCGTTGTGCAACAATAAAAAAGCAAAAACCAGTCCTGTGGAGTGTGCAGTCCCTTCTTTCCCTTGAAGGTATTCTCCTTTTAGTTTATATATATATATAGGTTAATCTGTGCACCTTGTACTGTTTATTTTTCTCATTTTTATATTCAGTTAATTGTTTACACTGTTTATTTTTCTCATATTTCATTATTGCCCATATGCACGTCTTTCTTCGATTACCCTGCCCACACCTGTACCTCCCCTCCCCATGCTGTTATGACTCCTGCATTTCCCCAAGGGGATCAACAAAGGAATATCTTATCTTATCTAGGAGGGATATGCATAAAACATTCCAGTTACCCCGTAGGCTATACAAAAAGGTTATGTTCTGAAGTAAGGTACAATAACACAAGTTAAGTAAAGCATGTTTGTATGGCAGTAAGGCAAATGCAAGGTTTGCCACAAGGTAGATTTGTATTTATTTATTAACACAGTTAAACAAAAGTAAAAAAAAAACAAAAACAAAAAAAACATAATAACCATATTGTGTAGAAGTTTAGAAGCCTAGAGGCTTATCGAGAACTTCCCCTGTTTTGTAAAATCAAACATACAAAAATATAAATATTATTTAGAAAATACCAGTAATACATTCAAAAGATATGTGTTAATACAAACATACATGCATATATACTGCATATAAATGTCCAAATCCCCCCCCCCACACCAATGTAGTTTCTTCCCCTTCGGGTGTATATATTTTTTATGATCTCTTTTTACTACAGAGTTCTGTATATCCGTTTGTCATGTACGTCATAAATGTCATGGTGAATTGAAAATGGGGGACCCCAATGTAAACAAGACGAAAGTCTTTTTCTAGGTCTGCACCCTCTTAGCAGTTTGTTTTGTATTGAGCCGTACTGTATTGTACCCATTCTGCAATCTGTTAATAGTTTTCAATCAACATAACGACCCACCTACAAACCTACCCACCGACATAACCAAATGCATTACTGTTAATTTTGGCAGCCATTTTAATCTTAGTCATGTGTGAAATGCTCCTTTTTAGTTTATCATATTTAGTCACCTTCATTTATTTTTCATTTAGTCAGTTTTAGTCAACTACACGTCTGAGCATTTTAGTCTTAGTCAGTTTTAGTCTGGATTTTGTCTTTTTTGTTTTAGTCTAGATTTAGTCAAAGAAAACGGATGACATTTTTGTCTAGTTTTCATTAATGAAAAAGAAAAGGCATTTTATTCTCTTGTAATGCAATTCTATGTACCGCTAGTCAGTCAAATTCACATGAATTTCTATTGGGATCATAGATTCACGTAGACGCCCCTCTCCCCCCATAACGTAATGAGTTAAAGATGTAAACAGTTAAAGACCCTCACCAGTCTTAAAATAACAAAAACAGGGCAGCTGGGTGGCGCAGCGGAGATTGCGCTCGTCACCAATGCAAGAGACTCCGGTCTCGAATCCGGGTGTCAGCATAGCCTCCGGCTTGGGCCAGCCGTCATACTAATTCAATTGGCAGAGTTAGAGGGTGGAAGTCGATGGGTGGGGATTTGGACGTTGTGGACAGCGACTCCTACAGGTCGGTTGGGGGACGCCTGCACAGCAGAGACAGGAAGTAGCAGGGGTAGTGTGAGCCTCCCATGTGTTACTCCTCGCCACTGAGTCCGCGCTGGCAGGTGAAAAGATGTGACAGGCTGCCTCCTCGTGTACTGGAGGGGACACGTGATGCAAGGCTTCTATGCTCCCTACTGACCAGTGGGGGGCATAGTCTAGCAACGTTCAAGACAGGGGAGGGAAGAATTGGAAATACAAAACAGTAAAGTGAACCGAACGTTTCCACAGCCCATGTGAAGCAGACATGACCCCTGGTTGTACAAAAATAATATATATATATACACATATAGAGCATAGAAGTGCTCCACATATATACACAATAAGACATAATCAAACCAATAGTTTTAGTCTGTCATGTGTCAAATGCTCCTTTTTCATTGATCATATTTAAGTCACCTTAATTTATTTTTCATTTTAGTCTTAGTCAGTTTTAGTCTCGATTTAGTCAGGGGAAAAAGCTTAATTGACGACCATATTTGGTCATCATTTTCATTGAAAAAATTAACCCATGTATGACCTATTTAATTATCTATCTACTACTTTTTGGATATGAGCATTTTTTTGTAGTTTGCTTTAAAAATAAGCAGAGATGGAGATTTCCTCAGCATAGGATCAGCTGCATTCCAAAGATTGGACCCTCTATACCTCACTGAGAACTGCCTAAGTGAAGCACCACAATAAGGTATATGCAGGTCCCTGGACTGACGTGTGACATAATGACATATGAACGAAAATCCGAATTAAAAGAAAAAAAACGATTAAAAGTTTTCAAAACATTTGGTAGATTGTGATGATCATAAAGGCATTTGTACACAAATATACATATCTGTAAAGAATTAACCTCAGACAGTCAGAATGTTTAGTTTCTTGAAAAACGGAGCAGATGGTTCAAATCGATCCGAGAGGGTTGCCAGTGTAACAAATCTTTTTTGAAGTAAAATTTTTTTTTTGAAGATGAGATGAATGAGTGCTAGCCCATATTATGTTACAATAAGATATGTAAGGAAAGATCAGACTATAATACAGGATTAAAAAGATTTAATGATAAAATGATAAAAACATTTAAAAAAGCATACAAAAGAAAAACAATTTCCACAATGACATGACCCCCCCCCCCCACACTCATGTTTCATTCATCTGTGCCTCGCTTGTCACTCTTCATCGACGGCAGTCTTGACGATCTCGGCTCGTCTCCTCTTGGCTGCCTCCTCATACTTGTTGATGACCTCGTTACTGGCCTTGTTCTGTGGGAAAGAGATGTTGACAATGAGGCAGAGATGCCGTCAGTGTCTCTTGTGCTCACTGGCAGCTATAGGCACTTTAAAAAACAAAAGGAACAGGCCCAACATTTTGGGAAATTAGCTTACAGTCTTCTCCAGAGAGAGACAAGAAGATACAACAGTTTCCTCTCTGTGTGCGTTCAGTAGAAAGCCATCTGGCTGCACATCATCTGCAGGTATCCATCTCTCTGGAGAAGACAGTAAGCTTTAATTTCCCAAAATGTTGGCGTGTTCCTTTAAGGCAGTTTAATAAGTTACTTTACCACCGTGATTGACTATATGAATTGAAGTTATATGACCTCACAGAGCTGGGTGTTATGACCGGAAATACATTATTATTATTGTAGTGATAAATATATCTTTATTTTTTTGGACGGTATTTTTCACATTTTATAAACTTCTTAGGACCTGTTATCAGAAGGTCTTCTTGAGTCATGGTGTCCCACTCAGTCAGCCCTGCTGTTGTTATTCCAGCCTGTTGTTATTACCATCATTTATTTACCTTGTTGACTAAACCTGGCCCATGCTTTAGCTCCATCTATTCTATAAACCTATGCATTTAACCCCCCCCCCCCCCTAGTGAATCTCTTAATTACTGTACAACAGTATTGTGCTGTCTGAACAGTATTATGTTTATAGATTAAGTATTTAATGTTCTCTATTGGCCATTTTCACCTTGTTTAACAACCAGGAAATGACCAAGAGAATATATTGTAGTTTAAATCTAGACACCCGTCTGCATGAAAGCGTTTGTTTTTGTCAGCGAATCTCTTAGTTGCAAGATTGGACCAGCAAGGCATTGTTACCGGTATGTTTATAAGTGATATATTTACAATGATCACTTTCGCTAAATAAGATGAGGCTTTCACTTTGAAGAGACAGGTTGCTGTGTTTACAATGGCTCAGTGTTGCCCTCTAGTGGCCAGAAAGTCATTCTCGCAGCTTTCAAAAAAAAAATTCTGTCATCAGTTGAATTGGTTGTTGTACATTCTGTTAAATTAGTTGTTGTACATTCAGTGAAATTGGTTGTTGTACATTCAGTTGAATTGGTTGTTGTACATTCAGTTGAATTGGTTGTTGTAGATTCAGTCGAATTGGTTGTTGTAGATTCAGTTTAATTGGTTGTTGTACATTCCGTTGAATTTTACATTACCAATACATTTAACAAACATACCAACATGTACGAAATAATTAGGTCTTTATCATTTATAATGTTGGCATGTGTAGATTTTAGATACACTGCCTGCCCAGCCCTATGATCTCAAAGAGGCGTCTTCTGTCCTGTGATGAAACTTACGATGATGAACTTCTGTCTCTCTTTCTCCAGTTTAAGGAATTCCTCAACAGTAATTTCTTCCACTTTCTTCTTCAGAGCAATAAAGTGGCAGCTTGAGGAATGAGATTTGTGCTCCTTCCTGAAAGACAGCAGGACAGACAATAATGAAGGACAATAAGAGACAATACCGAAAGACAGTAGGACAGACGATACTGAAAGACATTAAGAGACAATACTGAAAGACAGGACAGACGATACTGAAAGACATTAAGAGACAATACTGAAAGACAATAGGACAGACGATACTGAAAGACAGTAGGACAGACAATACTGAAAGACAATAGTAGGACAGACAATACTGAAGGACAATACTGAAAGACAGGACAGACAATAATGAAAGACAGTAGGACAGACAATACTGAAAGACAGTAGGACAGACAATAATGAAAGACAGTAGGACAGACAATAATGAAAGACAGTAGGACAGACAATACTGAAAGACAGTAGGACAGACAATAATGAAAGACAGTAGGACAGATAATACTGAAAGACAGTAAAGAGACAATACTGAAAGACAGTAGGACAGACAACTGAAAGACAGTAGGACAGATAATACTGAAAGACAGTAAAGAGACAATACTGAAAGACAGTAGGACAGACAACTGAAAGACAGTAGGACAGATAATACTGAAAGACAGTAAAGAGACAATACTGAAAGACAGTAGGACAGACAACTGAAAGACAGTAGGACAAATAATACTGAAAGACAGTAGGACAGACAATAATGAAAGACAGTAGGACAGATAATACTGAAAGACAGTAAAGAGACAATACTGAAAGACAGTAGGACAGACAACTGAAAGACAGTAGGACAGACAATACTGAAAGACAGTAGGACAGATAATACTGAAAGACAGTAAAGAGACAATACTGAAGGACAATGCTGAAAGACAGTAGGACAGATAATACTGAAAGACAGTAAAGAGACAATACTGAAAGACAGCAGGACAGACAACTGAAAGACAGTAGGACAGATAATACTGAAAGACAGGACAGACAATACTGAAGGACAATACTGAAATACAGTAGGACAGACAATACTGAAGGACAATACTGAAATACAGTAGGACAGACAATACTGAAAGACAGTAGGACAGACAATACTGAAAGACAGTAAAGAGACAATACTGACAAACAATACTGAAAGACAGGACAGATAATACTGAAAGACAGTAAGATACAATACTGACAAACAATACTGAAAGACAGCAGGACAAGCAATACTCACAACCAGACGATACTCATTGCCTTTCTGTACTTGGGAATTATGACCCAATGCAGTGTGGGTGACCTTTTGTATGACTTTTTAGTCGAGCAATTACATTTGTTCCCAGTTATGGTCTATTTTGAGGCTAAATGTCTTTTCTTCTTCTTAATATCAGAAAAATAATGTCATGGTGTGCCCTTTATGAGGATGTTAACAGGTTGGCAGGAAGTATAATGTATGAAAGTGATTAAAGCAATGGTTGGTGCAGCTGTGGGTGAGTTGAATGTGTATTTCCCTCAACCCTCTACATTTACACACTACACTACTACCTTGCTGTTTTTCTCCCTGAGTCCCTCTAAAGCAGTGCATCCCACAGATGCCTAAACTCAACCTATACAGTATGAGCTCTGTTGCCTAAATTCCACTATACAGTGAGTATGAACTCTGTTGCCTAAACTTACTCAGCCTATACCAGTGGTTCTCAAACTTTTTACACCAAGTACCACCTGAGAACATAGCTGGCTCTCCAAGTACCACCATATGACCGGCGTTAAAATACAGTCTATTCAGCTATGCACAGTTCACGCAGGAGGCAAATGTATTCCTAATACCATTATTTATTGTTAACTTTTGTCAGACACAGCCACAATGTACAAAGGGATAGCACTAGAACTAGCAAACGCTTCCACACAACTCGTACAATGCAAGGGGCATTGAGAACATAATAACTAACATTCTCACATAGCAAGTGAGAAAATTAAGAACTGTATTTCAGCAAATGTACTTAATTCTCTCTCTATCTCTCTCTCTCTCTCTCTCTCTCTCACACAGCAAGCAATTGTCCGTCATTCTCTCTCACACACACACACAATTATTTTGTTACAAAAACTTAATTTCCTGCGTTCTGGTGCAGGAATTTTTGAATTTTTACCCTTTAAATGCCAGTGTTTTTGATGGGCATCACAAATTATTGTAAAAAAGAAAAGAAAACACATTCAATACATTTTTGAATGTTTACCCTTTAAATGCCAGTTTGTGTGATGGCATCACAAATTATTGTTAAAAAAAACACAAAAGTAAAATATTTTCAATATATCAAATGCAAAGTACATTTTTCTGGGGGGATTATTACAGGCTAGGCATGTGTCAATGATTAGCAGCAACACAGATTTTGATGGATTTTTTGTAATGTCAGATTTAACACCAACTCTTTTCAGAAAAGTGGGAGTACTTCATTTTGTATCTGACATTACAAAAAAATCAAAAAATAAATGGTTATGAAGTTGAATTAAAGATTTATGACTGTTTAGACTGCATTACTCTCTGTCACAGTGATCTCCTGGTTGTTCCCCACTTAGGTTATCTAACTATCGCGCCGCCGCAACCAAAAACACTGGCCTGGCCTGCTTCTAAGGTCAGTGACCTGAGAGAGAAGAGAAAAAAAAAAAAAAAAAAAAAAAAAAGTTTTTTTTTTTTTTTTGCTTTTTTGGAAATGTTTTCAAGTACCACCAGCAGTACCACCAAGTACGCGTACCACAGTTTGAGAACCACTGGCCTATACAGTATGACCTGTTGCCTAAACTCAACCTATACAGTATGAGCTGTTGCTTAAAGGAAAACTCCAACATTTTGGGAAATTAGCTTATTTGCCATCTTTCCTGGAGTTAGACAAGAAGATACATACCCTTTTCTTCTCTGTGCGTGCATTTAGCTCAGGGAACAGCCGCTCCATTAGCGTAGCTTAGCTTCATCACTGGAAGTTGGTCAGACTTGTACCCTGACGTTCCCTACACCCTGACGAAATACACTCCGAATACAACTCAAACGTTCCTGTAAACATGTTGTGACCCGTGTATTTACCACGTGGAGAAATAAAAAATAATTGAATTCGACAATTACGTTTTCTAAGCAAATATACTATTTTTCCCCGAACCACTCCTCTCTGGGCGCAGTGATTTCAGTGCTACTGTGTTTGTTTACATTCTCATTTCATTCAAAGGATCCGAACCGATTGAAGTTTATGGATACCATGACTTAAAATCCTCTTACCTTGACAATTAAAAGCCTCCCCAATTTAGAAAACAGTATTCCCATGGCTGGTCTTGATATGCTGCACGCTTACGGAGCTAACCAGCAACCGGACACGCAAGCAGATAACGAGGGTAGTAACTTCCGCTCGGGAGTTCCAAAATAAAAGAGCGAGGTCTATAGCAGCAGAAATACGTTTATTTTGTACATGATCTAACGTTAGATCATGTACAAAATAACGTTAGTTTAGGTTCGTGTTAACGTTAGATCATGTACAAAATAAACGTATTTCCGCTGCTATAGACCTCGCTCTTTTATTTTGGAACCCCCCCGACCGGAAATTAGCCTAGTTATCTGCTTTAGTGTCCGCCCGGTTCTGTGTTTGTTGGTTAGCTCCGTTAGCGTGCAGGATATCAAGACCAGCCATGGGAATACTGTTTTCTAAATTGGGGAGGCTTTTAATCGTCAAGGTAAGAGGATTTTAAGTCATGGTATCCATAAACTTCAATCGGTTCGGATCCTTTGAATGACAGGGTATCTGCAGGTTTAGCCCAGTCAGATTTAAGGCTTTTTAAGACTTTTTAATGCCACTCAGAATTAAATTTAATACCAATTTCACGATAACAAAATGGCAGAAATCATGGGTACTCTCAGTACACTCATTCAAGGGTACTACGACTATGCCTGGCTGCACCTCATGGTACCAAAGCACCTCAAAGGCACTAAAAACAAGATTACAAACATCACAAAACAAACTGGTCAGACTACTGCTTAACCTCACTCCTAAAACCCACTTTACCCCTGCCCACATTCAAAACCGCTCTTAAAGAGCACCTACGGGAGGCTGCAATTCTAAACTGGCCACCGTAAATGTCCAACCCCCCCCCCCCTAATGTACAGTCTCATCCCCATCATATATATATAATATTTTCTGTTAGGATCTCTGGGTAACAGTACTGTATATTATTTGCATATGTAACAGTACTACAGTATATACCTGTATGTCATGTATGTCCCTATGCCATAAATGTCATGATGTCATGTATGTTTTTACTGTATTTATTTCTGTATATTTTATTTCATTTTTATTCTATTTTACTCTACTCTTATCCCAGGCAACTTGATTGATTTGTGTTATTATTCTAATTCGTGACCAGTCCTGTCTAAATGTTTAAATGTTGAGCGATTTGCAGTGTCAAATTTCCCACGGGATAATTAAAGTATTTCTATTCTATCTATTCTATGTTGTGTATGTCTATATGAATTGAAAATGGGGGACCCTGATGTAAACAAGACAAACGTCTTTCTCTGGTCTGCATCCCCTTATTATTGTGTGTATTGAGCCGTACTGTATTGTACACATTCTGCAATCTGTTAAATAAAGTTTTCATTCATCCAGTTGTTTTGTTTTTGTGGTTTGGTTGAATGAATACTTTATTTAACAGATTTCAGAATGGGTACAATACAGTACAGCTCAATACACACAATAATAAGGGGAGCCTTTGTCTACCGCGCTCCCTACCTGTGGAACAAATTACCTGCCGTCATCAGGGGCGCCTGCTCTGTCGAAGCTTTTAAATCCCTGCTTAAGACTCATCTTTTCTCTCTCTCCTTCAACCTACCCTGATCTCACCTGGTCGGGGACTGACCTTTAGATTAATCTGTGTAGTTTAGTTATGGTACAGGGTACTACATGGTACCACTGGGTAGTTTACTACAGGGTAGTTTAGTTAGGGTACAGGGTACTACATGGTACTACATGGCACTACATGGCACTACAGGGTACTACAGGGTACTACATGACACTACAGGGTACTACATGGCACTATAGGGTACTATAGGGTACTACATGGCACTACGGGGTACTACATGGTACTACATGGCACTACAGGGTACTACATGTCTGCTCCTTTGCAGCACCACAAACATGGGAACTCTCTAACTCTTCCCCCCCCCCTTCTCTCTGAGTGCCCGTCTCCTGGCGCTGACTAAGGTGATGGATGCCTCGGGGTCTTGGCCAAGATTGTAGTGACTGCTCTACATGCACCTCCGAGGCCTTGGATCAGTTATTCACCGCCGTCTGTCCGTGGTCCTGTCAACTGATTAACAGTATTAACAGACTGTTAACAGATTAACAGTCAATGCGGTTTCATTGCTGGGTTAAGTACTTCCATTTCTATTCACATAATACGCCTACTTCATATATCTACTCCATTCACATATATGCCTACCACTTGTATCTATTGCTATGTCCGCCTACTACAATCTCATGAGCTGTCTAACGCCTGTCCCGTCTCCCTGTCTCCCTATGACTTGCTGTCCTGGAGTGTTGACCGGAGTGTTGGACGTCCCGCGACGAAGGCCGGGAGGTTGCGACCCCCTCTGCGTGCCCCCCTGTCTCCGGAGGTCTCGTAGTGGTGACCGGAGTGCCGGATGTCCCGCGATGATGTCGGGGAGTTCGTGACCCTCTCTGGCCCGCCCCTATCTCCCTGTCTCCGGCTGTCCCTGAGCAACGACCGGAGTGTTAAATGTCCCTTGACTAAGACGGGGAGAACGTGACCCTCTTTGCGCCGCCCCTGTGCCTCAAATAGATTGCTATCAGCTCTATCTTTAATCTTTCAAAATGTTCAGTTGCTATCGCTATTAGCTCTTATCTTTAATTTTTCAAAATGTACAGTTGCTATTGCATGCACTCATCTGTGTTCCACTACACACATGAGTGCATGCTTACCAACTGTCCGTCTGCAACACTACTATCACCAACATCTAAGAAGGGAGATCCCCCCTTGAATGGCCCTTCTAAGGTTTCTCTCCTCCACACTGCCTGTGGAGCTTTTTTCCCTATTGTTAGGTTTTAGTGAGTTTTTCCTTACCTTCGCGTGGGGTATGTCTGGGAGTGCTTGCATTCTTTCATTTATTTGCATCCATCTAAAAATGTTTGCACCTTATGTTGTTCTGTTCTTGACTTATTGTTATGTTTTCTTCTTGACTTGTTTAAAGAAGATCTGTACGGCCCATGGGGACATTAACGTGTGTTGTCGGGCCCTATAAATAAATTTGATTTGATTTTGGATGCAGACCAGAGAAAGACTTTCGTCTTGTTTACATCAGGGTCCCCCATTTTCAATTCATCATAACATTTATGACATACACATATACAGTATGTTACTGCGTTCCAACCTACAACTGCTCCACACCAGTTCCACGCCAGTCTCCGTAAATGTTCCGTTATAAAAATAAAATTTCAATACACAACAAGTTTTCGTGTTTTGAAATACATGAAAGGAAATTAGCTAACGTTGATTCACCTAACGTTAAGGCTTTGCTACATGCTGCGTATTTCAAAACACTGCGGTGAAAACAGAGTCCGGTAAACACAAGTTTGTAATTCCAATAGGGTATTCTGCCTGTTACTTGACTATTTCGATTATTGAAGTGGTATTTTTAAAACTAACATTTACAGAGACCGGTGTGGAGCACTTGTAGTGTCGAGCCAGGCTGAGACACGTTAATAATATGATCCATTAGCTCACCTTGCATGTGGCTCGAAAGTGCACTCTCCCCCATCGTAAAAATCTTCAAGTCCTTTCTGCATATTTTGCAGACGGCTACTCAAGGATGTTCTCCTCTTTTCAACCATGACTTATATTTGATATTTTCGAGCCATAGCTCATTAAAACGGCAGCCTCACGGCATTTTGACCACACACATGCGCGCTGTTCTCAGATAGCACAGCTAAAAACACTACGGGTAGAGCCGAGCCACATTTCATTTTGCGTGAAAGGCGATTGCAAAATAGGCTCACTCGAATCGCTCCGACTTATTTTATTTCTTTGTCTAAACAAACCAAACTATTCAGTCAGATAGCGATTTATTATTAAATCTATGTCTTTGTCTATGGCATTTTTAAGACCTCTGAAAATGGATTTAAGACATTTTAAGACAAACTAAGGCCTTAATTATTGATAAACGAATTTAAGACTTTTTAAGACTTTTTAAGGATCCGCGGACACCCTGGAATGAAATGAGAATGTAAACAAACACGGCGTCACGTTAGAAAGTAGCACTGAAATCACTGCGCCCAGAGAGGAGTGGTTCGGGGAAAAATAGTTCCAAGTATATTTGCTTAGAAAACGTAATTGTCGAATTCAATTATTTTTTATTTCTCCACGTGGTAAATACACAGGTCACAACATGTTTACAGGAACGTTTTGGAGTTGTATTTGGAGTGTATTTTGTGACTGTAGCCAGGGCACTGTAGGGAACGTCAGGGTACAAGTCTGACCAACTTCCAGTGATGAAGCTAAGCTACGCTAACGGCTGTTACCTAAGCTAAATGCACGCACAGAGAAGAAAAGGGTATGTATCTTCTTGTCTAACTCCAGGAAAGATGGCAAATAAGCTAATTTCCCAAAATGTTGGAGTTTTCCTTTAAACTCAACCTATAGCGTACAAACTCTGTTGCCTAAACTCAACCTATACCATACAAACGCCGTTGCCTAAACTCAACCTATACGGTATGAACTCTGTTGCCTATACTTAACGTATAACATACAAACTCTGTCTTACAATGTACTAATAGTAATAACTACTACCTTCATTATACCACTATATTCAATCTATAGTCTATCCATAATATAACACTGTACATTTATCCATCTATATAATGTATATATGTACACACATGATATAGATGGATAATACTTTAAACACTATATTCCATACCTGCTCTTATTAGTTAAACCACTACTGCTAGTATGGTTCATTAGCATAGTGTTTTCATACTTGTACCACTGTATATAATAATTCTGTACATACATTAGCTTAGCATATTTACTAGCATAGTAGAATACATAACATATGAAATGTATATCCGGGACCGTATTTTATTCTTATTAGTTACTTTTGCTTTGCCTACCTAAATGTTTACGGTCGGTGACCGATCTGTAGTGCCAAATTTCCCTCGGGATGAATAGCGTATTTCTATTATATAACGCCGTGCATTTTCCAGCTACTTTGCACTCTTGACAACTTTTTTTACCCTCTTTTTCTCCGGCTGATTTTTCTATGCTTTTCTCCCGTCCCAATTTAGTCGTTATGCCAATTCCCCCCCTCCCCTACCTGGTCGTTGTGCGCATGTTCCCCCTACTGGTCGGTACAAGGGAACCCTGAAGTCTACCACATGCTTCCTCCGACACATCCGGAGACAGCCAGTGGCTCTCTTTTCACCTGGCAGCGAGGACTCTCATTGGTGAAGTGTAATGCGTGGGAGGTCACGCTGCCTTCACCATTTCCTGCCTTTCGCTGAGCAGGCGCCCTGACCTGAAGGCGTCGCTGTCCACAACACCAGATTACCACCCACGACTTCCCTCCCGCTAACGCCCAGGGCACGCCGCACACAAATGAACACGGACGGACGGGCGGCTGCCGCTTCACTTCCGCTCCCATGTTAACGGACGCTACTGTGCACACTGGCCGCGCGCCTCGCGGGCGGCAAGCTATCTTTTCCGCTTTGGTTAGATTCGAGGCGGCGCGGGGAGCAGCCGCGCCACCTCGTGTATGCTCTTCAAGTGTTGAATGTGCATTCCTCCATGCGCTTCCGCGCGCTATAGTCGTTGGAGGTGTGTCTGGCCAGGCGCACGATCCCGCTAGGAAACCGCGCGTGAAATTCGTGCGCGTTGTATGTGCCCGGGGCGTCACTCAGCCAAATGAGTTAGTATGACGATCGGCCCAAGCCGCAGGGCAATGCTGACTCCGGGAGTCGAGACAGCAGCCTCTTGCTTTAGTGACTAGCGCAATATCCGCTACGCCACCCGACTGCCCACACTCTATGCCAACTTAATTTAGTTATACTCTGTACTTGTACATTGACAATAAATGTAATCTAATTTGTGGTGGCAGCAGGTTTAAGTCTGAAATGTATTATATAGTTTAATAAGATTAATATTTAAATAATTAAAGTTAATATTAAAGAATAGCAGGAAGTGCAGCATGCAATACAATAAGCACCTTTTATATGCGCACCTTTTTTATGATGCAGTTCCACATCAATGTGAATATCCATACGCATCTTACTAGACATTTAAACGTTTTAATCCTTCACAGATTGTCTTAAAAATAAATTCCTTTCACATGCGTGAGACTATTGAACGGGGTCAACTTACTCAGGGTCATCGTCCGGCTCCCAGCCTTCTAGTTCTTTGAGGCAGAAGAAACACGTGGCAATGTCTGGGCTGTTGTCTGCAGGAGTGTGGATGAAGCCAGCTTTGGCCAACTGGGGTGGGAGAAAGAGAGATTGATTGAAAACTTTATTAACAGATTGCAGAATGGGTAGTACAATAATGCTCAATATCAACAGCTAAGAGGACGAAGACCAAAAAAAGACTTTCGTCTTGTTTACATAAGGGTCCTGCAATTTCAATTCATCAAGACATTTATGACATACAACTACAAGACATAAATATACGGTACTGTGTAAGAAAAAGAGATCATGAACAAATATACACCCGAAGGGGAAGAAACTGTACATTGGAAGGGGTTGGGTGGGTGGGGATTTTGACATTTACCAGAGCCAGTTTCTAATTGCAGCCACCCATAGGTGCTCTTTGAGAGCGGTTTTGAAAGAGGGTAGGGATTCACATTCCGTTACGGCTGTGGGTAGAGCGTTCCACATTGATGTGGCATAATTGCGAAACGTATTTAGTCCCTTGTTTGAGCCGAATCTGGGTTTAACATGATTTGTGGAACTCCCTCTGGTGTTGTGGTCGTGGTATTCACTGACCTTTAGGAAGTATTTCGACATGTACATGGTATCTTTACGGTGTAGTGTATCTTTTTTTTTTAATCGACTTTTTCTCTTCCCGTTTCTCAGATTTTTTCTCCCACCCCAATTTTTGTCGTTATGCCAATTCCACCCTCCCCTTCCTGGTCGTTGCTCCGTCACATAGGAGACAGCCAGCAACCTCTTTTCACCTGCCAGCGCGGACTCTCATTGGTGAAGTGTAACGCGTGGGAGGTCACACTACCTTCACCATATCCCTTCTTTGCTGTGCAAGCGCCCTGACCGACCTGTAGGAGTCGCTGTTTTACAACGACCAGAATACCACCCCACTGGCTTCCCTCCCGCTGACTCTGCCAATTGAGCCAGTATGACGGCGGGCCAAGCCGGAGGCAGCGCTGACAGCCGGATTCGATACCGGTGTCTCTTGCGTTGGTGACAAGCGCTTAGACCGCTGCGCCACCCAGCCGCCATCGGTGTAGTGTATCTTGTAGACCAGGCCCATTGCAAGTTGCTGTACTCTGTCGTCTACTCTAAGACATCCTAGATTGTCAAAGTGGGCAGGGGTGAGGTGGGTTCTGGGAGTAAGCCAAAGGCCAAGTCGTAGTCTGGCCAGTTTGTTTTGTGATGTTTGTACGTACTCGTAGCCTTGTTTTTAGGGCCTTTGAGGTGCTTTGGTACCATGGGGTGCAAGGCAAGCATAGTCGTAGTACCCTTGAATGCCTGCTCCTCTTCAAGGTATTCTTATTTACCAGAGGAGATGTACAAAAAATCTTGACTTTTTATTTTATTTTATTACATTGGTTGCCATTTTGTCACCGGAAAGATTTGTCTCTAGGATGAATGAATGAAAACTTTATTTAACAGATTGCAGAATGGGTACAAGTACAATACAGTACGGCCCAATACACACAATTGTTAAGGGGATGCAGACCAGAGAAAGACGTTTGTCTTGTTTACATCAGGGTCCCCCATTTTCAATTCATAGTGACATTTATGACATAGGGACATACATGACATAGTTATTTAGTACCGTTACATTTGTGACATATACGATATTCAAATATACAGTACTGTTACCCATAGATCCTGACAGAGTATATACATATGATGGGGAGGGGACTGTGGGTGGGAGAGAAATATACGGTGGGGAGAGAATAATGCGGTGGGGAGGAGACTGTCTATTAGGAGGGGGTGGGGGTGTTTGGACATTTACGGTGGCCTGGCCAGTTTCGAATTGCAGCCTCCCCGTAGGTGCTCTTTAAGAGCGGTTTTGAATGTGGGTAGGGAATGGGATTCACAACATTCCTTTACAGCTGTGGGTAGGGCGTTCCACATTGATGTGGCATAATTGTGAAACGTGTTTAGTCCCTTGTTTGAGCCGAATCTGGGTTTAACATGATTTGTGGAGCTTCCTCTGGTGTTGTGGTATTCACTGACCTTTGGGAAGTATTTTGACATGTACGTCATGGGTACCTTAGTCGTATAGTGTATCTTGTAGACCAGGCCCATTGCAAGTTGCTGTACTCTGTCGTCTACTCTAAGCCATCCTAGGTTGTCAAAGGTTCAAAAAAATGGAACCCAGGTAGGTAATTTCATCTTTCCTTGTGACATTATTGTCACCCACTGTAACAGAGATTAGAAGCCGTTGGCCTTGGTGAGTTTGCCATTTGAGAGATGGGTCAACAAACAAACACATCAAAACAACAGCCACCTGACCTTCAAAACAACAGACTATCGATTCATCAAATGAGACACTATGGAGTCAAAACATTACGTTAAGTATGGGAAAACTAACCCCGATGGTTCGATTCTTGACAGGATGAGCCACCGGCTACAAAGCATGCAAGCCATTATTGGCATTGACTTCTCAAAGGAGCTAAACAATGCTAACATGATTAGCTAGTAACGTTAGCAGCAACTCACGGTGTCTGGAGTACAGAGGCAGCCCTCGTCGAAAGGCCATCCGACGAACGTTTTCAACCTGTTCTCATAAAAGTACATTTTGGTTCGCTCGTCGTCCAGCGGTCGTGCAGCGGTCTGCAAATGCATCTTAATTATTTTTACCAGAAGCGTTTTTAAAGTCGCCTCAAAACAAACTTCCAACAACAGCACAAAGCGGAAACTGGAAAGCGGTTTGAAAATGTGGTGGGTCTCTACTTCGGCTGTTTTGATTGGTAGACTTTGCCAGCCGGACTTCCGCTTACTCTTCATGGGTAGTGTAGTCCTCAATATGGATACATCTGTAGTTCTTCGCGGTGATTGGTCTGAATGAAACGAAACGACGCCGCGCGCGGAACTGTGCAACACTTCCGGTATTTTGAACCCCACCATCTCCATGTAACGCGGAAGTGCAGTGGTCTATCCCTCCATGTAACGCGGAAGTGCACCGGTGACTGACCCGTGTGCCTGTACGTTAATGCCAGTGTGCGTAAACAACCAGTAGTCGTCCAAATGTACAACTTTGTCTGACTATTTTGATTATAAAAGAACACATACCCCCAACCCCAACGGTCCGTGCATGTGGGTATTGTCCGTTTCCTCCCGTCTTGTTGTTGTGTGCAGTGCCTCGGTTCTGTTATGGAGGGGAGGTGTGTTGTTGAGACTTTGGCAGAGTTTGGCTGTCCTCCATCAACACCACAACACAGGGCTAAAGTGATGCTGTGCAGCACCATGGGGACAGACGTGGTGCTCTGCGCTGCAGGGAGCGACGAGGTCCACCTCTTCAACAGTGAAGATGGAAAACTCAAGGCAAGTTTCCTTTTAATAAGAGAGATGGATCGTAACATTTTGATTTACATTTAGCATGCTGATTGATTGAAAACTTTATTAACAGATTGCAGAATGGGTACAGTACAGCTCAATACACACAATTGTTAAGGGGATGCAGACCAGAGAAAGACTTCCGTCTTGTTTACATCAGGGTCCCCCATTTTCAATTCATCATAACATAATTACATACAGATAGACAGTACTGCTACATCTATACATTTATGACATACCAGATTTGCAAATACAGTACTGTTTGTGATACAAAAAGAGTCTAGAAAAGAGAGTAGTATAGTTTCAAGTTTCAAGTTTCTTTAATAGTTGTCATACAGAAGTACAGAATACTTTTATACAAAATGCTTCTTACTGTTACGCTCCAGAGACTGTGCAAGACAAGATAAGTATGAAATAAAATAACATAGTATAGCATGTAAATTAGAAGTAAAAAAATTAGGTCACAGTGTTCAGTATAGACATATGTACAATGTTCGATGCAGAATAGACGTAACTGAGTTACCATATAATATACAATACTGTGCAGTGTACTAATATACAATACTATATAGTGCAAGGCAGAAATGGGATGAGGTGCAATTTAGGTACAATTTACAGTAGGTGTACGAGTTGTAGTGCAAATCCTTTATCAATAAATATAAAGTGTGTTTGTGTGATCTAAAGTGTGGAGAGTGGGTGCTGCAGTGTGTTGTTTCATGCTATTATTAAGAATCTTTAATGCTTGTACATCCATACCTCATTTTTGCATAAAAAAAAATAAGTTTGCATTTTGTACCTCATTTGCATTTTGTACTTTAGTTTGTATATTGTATATTCTGTATAGTGTTTGGACTTTATTCTTTTAACTTTTTTACTGCATGAAGCACATTGTGGAACCAAGCATTTCACTGTAATGTACATGTACTTTATATAATGTGACAAATAAAACAACTTGAACTTGAAGAATCGCTGTCGGATAGACAGACGGCCAACAATTGTGTGTAGTGAGTTCCTGTAAGATAAACATACACGCTAATCGCTATAGTCTCTCGCTTTTCCTTTTTTGTTGCAGACTGTTCTCCAGTTCCCAGGCCCTGTGGGTGACTTGGTTCATAGTCAGGACAAGCAGCTCCTCTATGCAGCCTGTGGGACTGGAGTGTTCAGCTTCAATCTGCCTTCCCTGCTGTCTAGGTATGAACTGGAGTGACTGTAACACACTCACACCCACTCACAGACACATACACTAGGGTGCAAACATGTATCTGAGTAAATGATTAGTTGCTAAATGAATCCCGGGTAGTGCCAGGGTGGCCTAAAGCTTAGAGAAGCAGGCTTATGGCCGGAAAGGTCGCCGGTTCAATTCCCCAGACCAGCAGTCGACTAACCAACCAACCAACCACTGAAGTGCCTTTGAGCAAGGCACTTTAACCTGCAACTAGGGATGCTCGATATTGGCTTTTTTACCTATACTGATATTGTCCAACTCTTAATTTCCGACACCGATATCAACCGATATCACATTTTAATGCCGATATCGGCAGATAATATCGGACATAATTTCTATAGAAATGTAAAAAAAAAAAAATTGAAAACAGATACCGATATTTTCCGATATCACATTTTAATGCCGATATCGGCCGATAATATCGGTAGGCCGATAATATCGGACATTCCTACCTGCAAAGATTGCAGAATGGGTACAATACAGTATGGCTCAATACACACAATTGTTAAGGGGATGCAGACCAGAGAAAGACTTTCGTCTTGTTTACATCAGGGTCCCCCATTTTCAATTCATCATAACATTTATGACACACACGACATACAGATAAACAGTACTGCTACATCCAGACATTTATGACATAGAAGATATCCAAATATACAGTACTGTATAAGAGACAGAGTTTCTAAAAGAGAGTATATACATTTGAGGCGGAAGAGACTGTACATTGGATGGGGTTGGGGGTTTGGACATTTACAGGGGCCAGTTTTGAATTGCAGCCCCCCGTAGGTGCTCTTTGAGAGCGGTTTTGAAGGTGGGTAGGGATTCACATTCTTTTACGGCTGTGGGTAGGGCGTTCCACATTGATGTGGCATAATTGCTAAACATGTTTAGTCCCTTGTTTGAGCCGAATCTGGGTTGAACATGATTTGTGGAACTCCCTCTGGTGTTGTGGTCGTGGTATTCACTGACCTTTGGGAAGTATTTCAACATGTACATGGGTACCTTTAGTGGTGTAGTGTATCTTGTAGACCAGGCCCATTGCAAGTCGCTGTACTCTGTCGTCTACTCTAAGCCATTCTAGGTTGTCAAAGTGGGCAGGGGTGAGGTGGGTTCTAGGAGTAAGGCCAAGCAGTAGTCTGACCAGTTTGTTTTGTGATGTTTGTAATCTTGTTTTTAGTGCCTTTGAGGTGCTTTGGAATTGGCCTAAATGACGAAATTGGGATGGGAGAAAAAATCTGAGAAAAACAGGAGAAAAAGTGGATACAAAAATAAATAATAATGGGGCGCCCTCGTGGCGCATACCATACATAGTGCCTCGCGCACCTACACGGCCGACCCGGGTTCGATCCCAGCTCTTGTCGTTATTTGTTGCATGTCCTCCCCACCTCTCCTCCCGTTCGCCCTCTCCTCTGTCGGTCCTGCATGGCCAATAAAAGCTGTAAAAATGCAAAAAAAAAAAAAAAAATAATACATTCAATTTGTAGTGCACTCTACATTTGGAAACCAACCACTTGTACATACCGTATATATATACATTTATATATCTACATTTACGGCATATAATATATCCATATCTGTCTGGATATACCTGCATATAATTATTTTATATACCTATTTATACACCTGCATATAACCCATATAACTGTATGATGGCATGTACAATAATGCTGTACTGTCTATACCGTATATTTTTATTTATCCTTTATTTATCCAGGAATGTCCCATTGAGATACAAGATCTCTTCTTCCAGGGAGTCCTGAAATATATATATATATTTATTCTTACTGTATATATCTATCCACATCTGTCTGTACATACCTGCATATAATCCTATTTTTACATATCTGTAGATACTATATCTACATATCCCTTACCTACTCTTACTAGTTACGCTGTTGGCCAGTATGACTTACTACCATAGTATCTTTACACCTGTATCACTAATATACATAATAATACAACAACTCTGTATATACATCTGATTAGCACTATACTACTCAGTAGTACAAATTTGTATATTTTATACCCAGTTGAATCACCTGTACATTGTATATATTACTATTGCACTTTGTGCTGTATAATGACAATACATTTGAATCTAATCTAATCTAGTTGATTGGCAGTGTCAGTGTCTAATCAAATGTACAGTAAATGACCAAGTATGGTTTTGTCAATATTCCAATGTACAGTTTTGCTTGTACAGCTGTACAGTGTTCCCCACCCACCCCTCCTACGCCGCCCCCCCCCCCATCCAACCAACCCCACCCCACCTACCCAACCTCCTCCAATGTACAGTTTTTACGTCAAATGTATATACTCTCTTTTCTGGACTGTATTTGCAAATCTGGTATGTCATAAATGTATAGATGTAGCAGTACTGTCTATCTGTATGTCATATATGTCCTGATGAATTGAAAATGGGGGATCCTGATGTAAACAAGACGAAAGTCTTTCTCTGGTCTGCATCCCCTTAACAATTGTGTGTATTGAGCTGTACTGTATTGTTACTGTACCCATTCTGCAATCTGGTAATAAAGTTTTCAATCAATCAATCGATCGATTGACAGTGACTGCCCGTCATTTCCCACCTCTCTCCTCCTCACAACAGGGTTCCTCTCTCTAGCCAATCCACTGACCCGGCCGTGCTGAAAGTCTCATCCGATCGGCTGGCCGTCGGAGAGGAAGGCGTGACTTCTGTCCTCCTCGTGGGCTCTACCCTCCTGACGTTATCCCGGCGAGGTGCCGCCTGGTGGTTCACTCTCTACAACACGACACCCGCCTCCCCCCCGCAGCCGCCGCCGACAGCAGCCCGCAGCAGCAGTCATGAGAAGATCACGGCGTTTAGTCTACCGACGGTGTCCGCAGGTCAGGGGGACGACGGCGATGACCTGGAGGGAAACCAAAACAGAGCACCAGGAAGGAGGTCTGTGCTGGTTTGTGTGTATTCTAGCGATGCGGCGCCAGCTCCTCCTCCACCATCCTCCGCCTCCTCGTCACCCGCACCGGAAGAAGCACCCAGTCGAGGAGACGCCGGTCACGTCCTCCTCGAGCCGCTCCTCTTCAAGCTCCTCTTTGGGCTCGACGCGGCCCTCGCCAAGTCACCCGTGATCTTGTGCGGCCTGCCCGACGGGCGCCTGTGCTTCTTCCCCCTGCGGCTCCCGGCTCTCGGGGCCCGGGTCCTACACAGCCTGGAGGAGCCGATCGTGTTCTGTGGAACATCCGACGTCGCCGGGGAAACGGGTTCGGGAGGAGGCGGCCTCTCTCCTCTGTGTTTGGTGGCAGTCGGTCAACGGGGGAGGGTGCTTCTGGTCAGGACCGCCGCCGCCGAGGGGGGGGGACCGGAAGGAGGAGGAGGAGGGGCCGGCGCCAAGGTGGCTCGTTTCACCGAGGGGTGTGTCCCGGGACCGGTGGTGTGTGGCTGTGTGGACCGGCGCCGTCTCTACTACAGCACCGGCTCGGACCTCCTGGCTCTGGATCTAGCAGGAGGGGCGGGGGGATCGCTAGAGAAAGCAGGCCCAGGACGGAGTGAGGACGCTGGGCATGCAGAGAGGCAAGGTGGGGGGGGGGTCCTCCAGAGCCCCACCAGTCTGAATGTTTGCAGAGTCGTGGCCCTGGCTGGAGCCTCACACCACAACACTACAGGTGACTAGACTCATGCTGCTTGGTGTTCACTAGTCCAGTGGTTCTCAACTGGTCTAGCCTCGGGACCCAACATTTTCCTTAGTCATTAAGTCGCGACCCAAATCGTTGAACCACTATGATTTATTTCACTTTTTTGCAGTAATACACAATCTTTCATGCACTGTTAAAAACATGAAATAAACACAAAAAAAGTGCAACAAAAGTGCAACTAGGGCTAAAAACCCAATGAAATAAAATAATAATATGCTTCTTAGCAGACTTCTTAGCTTAACATAACAGACCTACAGTAAGTTTGGGGGAACTAATGGTATAACTGGGGTTGCAACAAAAGTGCAACTAGGGCTAAAAACACAATGAAATAAAAGAATAATAATAATAAATAATATATCCTTCTTAGCAGACTTCTGAGCTTAACATCCCAGGGAACTAATGGGATAACTGGGGATGTTGTTTGCTCCTGACAAGAGTCTCAAAGTCTGGGGTGATGGTAGACAAAGCAACTCTGAGGTCATGCTCAATGTCCAATCTGTTCCTCTGCTTTGTCTTCAGCTGGACCAGAGCTGAGAAGCCACTTTCACAAAGATAGGTAGTGCAAAAAAAAGATATAATTTATTGTCCCTGAGGGGAAATTACATTGTCACCAGAACCACAGGGTAATGCATAGGGATGGGAATCGAGAATCGGAATCGATTGGGAACCGGTTCCTAATTGTCCGGTTCCTGGAATCGCATGCCTCCGTGTGACTTATCGATTCCTCTTATCGATGCCATGTTTTTCCGACAGTTGCGCATTTAAAAACAATAACGTTAGCGCCACGCATGCATGCAGCCATAGCAGACTATTTGATTCCTTGACTAGGGAAACCTAACAGGCTCGATATTGCGACCGTTGTGTGTGCAGTGAAAACTGAAAGTGCTTTGCATCCTAGTCATTCATTTACATGGTAAAGTAACGTTAGCCGCTAGCTAGCTAAATAGCCACGCTCATTGCAGAGAGAGAGAGAGACAGAGAGAGAACACTGAGCTGGCCTTTATTTATACAGGTAGGTTATTGCTAACAAATTCTCTTTTGCAACAACGACCTGTTGAATGCAACTACAGTTCAATAGATTAAATTAGTTCTCAAATACATAATTTTATTTAAGTGTATCGTTAATTTTTTTTTTTACAGTTTTTGTATTTTTCTGACATGGGGGCTCAACAATAAATGATAAATGGCAATCAGCAATGTCAAGTTGCATGTTGTTATTCTAACCAGCTTAGTTTTCTGTTGCATTTCCAATTTATTTATTTAAATTATAAATGTATCGGGAATCAATAAGGGAATCGATAAAGAATCGGATCGATAAGCAGAATCAACAATGGAATCGTATCGATAAAATCTTATCAATTCCCATCCCTAGTAATGCATATGACAAACGCATAGGAAAAGGTAAACAAGAGCCACAGAATAGATACAAATAAAATAAGAAATGAAACCACAGGGGTGCAATAAAAAATGTATTAAAAAAAAAATACTAACCTTCTTACTGTCCTCTTCCTAATATACTAATATATAATATTCTAACTACATACACTATAGAAACACTGTAGAACTCAAGTCTGAACACTGATGAACATTGTTACTCAGCTGATAGAGTTGTGCCCTTCCTTCCTGCTGACTTGTCGTACAAAACTTGTAAGTCGCTTTGGATGAAAGCGTTCAGCTAAATGACAAAATGCTAATGTAAATGTAGGCATTTGTAGAATATCGTGTGCCCCTGTGTTTTCTTTCTACCCGTATCGATCTGCAGGTGACTGTATATTGAACCCTAAACCCATTATTGAGACTAAAACCTTCTATGTTTGCTTCCTTGGCGTAACGCGTATTTGTAGATCTGGTATGTCATAAATGTCTAGATGTAACAGTACTGTATATCTGTATGTCATATAATGTCATGATTAATTGAAAATGGGGGACCCTGATGTAAACAAGACGAAAGTCTTTCTCTGGTCTGCATCCCCTTAACGATTGTGTGTATTGAGCCGTACTGTATTGTACCCATTCTGCAATCTGTTAATACAATGTTCAATCAATCAATCAATCAATCAACGCGCGTCCCCGATCGATCAGGCACAGTGCAGCTGGTCGGGCTGTCTTCCAGAGGGAGGCTCCAGAGGATCCGGCTCCCCCGGTGGAGGGAGGAGAGAGGAGCACCCCGCCTGCCTTCGTCAGGAGTGAGCCAGAGGATCAGGGACGTGCTCGCTGCCATCGGAGACGTGTGCGACAGGTATGCGACGTGATTGTCTCTCGATTGTTGTGAAGGCAATACAAAGCCAAATCGGAGAGAATCGGTTGGATTGTGAAATGCGATGCATCACCAAAAAGGCTGAGGCGGGAGGAGGAGTAAGTTACACACGTGCAAGTTTTAAGTCTTAACCATCCAGTCTTAAGCAAGTCCAGAGTCAACAGTGTTTTAGACTTGAGTCACTGCTAAACGCCCCAAACAAGTCACAAGTCACGTCACCATGAAAGAATAGTTTACAACAAGAGAGTAAGGGGTACAATGGCAGCCATGTCATGAGAAAACTACATCTGTTAGTTAGTTACTACAACTAGGGATGGATAATTGTTAGTATTTTATCAATACCAATATCACTATTGATACTGCCAGGGCCGCCTGGGAGAAATGCGAGGCCCTGTGCGAGATTTAACGCGAGGCCCCCCCCCCCCCCCCCCAAAAGGTTAAAAAAAAAAAATATATATATATATATATATATATATATATTTTTTTTTTATACAGTCAACATATTCTTAAATAATAGCGCTGCCAGAGGCGGGGCATGATACAGTCAACATATAGCAAAAGAGAGAGCGAGAGAGAGCTCCCGTTCTACAGTCAATATACAGTGTACAGAGAGAGAGAGAGAGAGACACATTGGAAAGAAATTGAAATGCTATTTGGCCCTAAACAGAGAGTACACAGTGGCAGAATACCTGAGCACTGTGACTGAAGATCCTTGAGCACAGCCTAGCCATCGAGAAAGGCCGCCATAGGCATAGGCGGAGTTTGAACTTGACGCCAGGGGGTGCGACTGCTTGGCGAACTATACCCATCGATTTTTTTTGACCTTTATTTTATTATTTTAGCGTTTTTACAATGCCCTAACTATACCCATCGATTTTTTTTGACCTTTATTTTATTATTTTAGCGTTTTTACAATGCCCTAACCCCTAATTTTTTATTTTATTTAGGTAGTACAGCAGCACACACACACACTCACACACACAGCACTACGGGGGATCATTTTTAACTGACTTAGGCTCTAATTATTATTATTCATAGAGACTCTCGAGCAATAATAATTATTACAGCCTCCATTTTTCGTGGACGAAAAATATACCAGGCTATAGATATCAATTTTCCCGAAATAACGCTACCTGCCTCGACAAAATTCGTGCATTGGTTATCCAGATACATTAATTATCATCTCAGAATAAGTGGCTTTGTATCGCGCTGCTGCTGCTGCTGCTGGCCGCGCGTTGCCGTTAACCCTTTCACTGCCACACTACAGAAGGTTCGCCTTATAATGTGACATGATTACTACTATAAAATGAATGTATTGTAAAACAAAACATAATAGAATTCAGATTTGTTTCTCACAATTATTATAATTTTATTAAAATAAAAATAATCTTGATTAAAAAAAAAAAAAAAAAAAAAAAAAAGGCAATTTCACCCCCTGAACCCCCATAAACTCCGCCCATGGCCATAGGCAGACTGTGTGTGTTAGAAAGAGAGAGAGAGAGAGAGAGAACATGTGTGTTTGTCATGTGTGTGTGTGTTAGAGAGAGACTAGAGCATGTATGAGAGATTCAAAAGGACAAAGATCAACACTTAAATCCAAGAGAGAGAGAGAGAGAGAGAGAGAGAGAGAGAGAGAGAGAGAGAGAGAGAGAGACACATTGGAAAGAAATTGAAATGCTATTTGGCCCTAAACAGAGAGTACACAGTGGCAGAATACCTGAGCACTGTGACTGAAGATCCTTGAGCACAGCCTAGCCATCGAGAAAGGCCGCCATAGGCAGACTGTGTGTGTTAGAAAGAGAGAGAGAGAGAGAGAGAACATGTGTGTTTGTCATGTGTGTGTGTGTTAGAGAGAGACTAGAGCATGTATGAGAGATCCAAAAAGACAAAGATCAACACTTAAATCCAACAAGAAGAGGGTCTATACCAGAGAAACCAAAGCAGCAAGGAGCCAATGGCCGACATCAGCTAAATAGGCTAGCCAGGTACTGTGACACCAGGCCACACACAGCTTTGGCCAACGGCCCAACGCTACCCAAGCTACACAAACGACCATTCACACACAGCACATGTCGTATCTCCAAATGTTGTGAAGTAGCATATGTTTTGCCTGGAAAAAAACATCGTTATTAACAAAACATTCGGGAGGGGAAGGAAGGAAGAGTGGGGTAATGTCATGACATTTTCATTAATCTTACCTGCACGAGGAACGCAGGGCGAAAGGCCGCAACACAGGTCTCCACGTTGACGAAAGGCTTCTCGCTGTCGGGACAAATAAGCTATGGCCAGAGCCTTGTCATGGTGCAGGCCCGACTACATCTTCTGTCAAAGATGATGTCGTAGTCAGAGTGCCAGGGCCTGCTATTCTCAAGGCTAACTGATAGCATCAAACGAACGTTCCCAGCTGACGCTAAACAGCTAACTGGCTAACAGTTAGCTCAATCAGGCACCTGGCTGTATGTAGCCGCATAGCTTGCTTCTGCGTTCTGCAAGCTATGCGGCTACATACAGCCAGGTGCTCTCACCAGGCACACACCGTTAGCTACTAGTAGTACTATATTAGCTAGTCGACCAGTTTGGCTCCAGAGAGAGAGAAAGAGAGATAGGTCAGGTCCACGGCGGGAATATAATCATAGGTTGACTCACCATAACGCAGTATCAACGCGGCGCCAATGGTAAAGTTGGAAGGAGACTTTCTTGGCCCACGGTGTAATTTCTTCTTCTTCTTCTTCGAGTACTTAAAGCTGCCTAACAGATTTATCTGCTCACAAGTTCTCTTCTCCTTCTTTTGAAAAGACATCCACTCGCCTCGCTCCTCTGAATAGCGCTGAATTATCTACCTCGTGTGTCTTCTTCTTCTATTTGGTATTACGGCGGTCGGCGGACGGGCCGGAAACACTATCCTAAAATCTGTAGAGCAGCAAATCCGCAGAAACCGGAAAACTGCAGTCTGCAGAGCCGCAGAGGCAGGAAGTCAGACACATTCTACAAACGTGTCTAATGTGAAATATATAAGCATATAAGCAAAACTAGATTTTAGGTCTGTGATGAAAAAGGGCCTCGCGGGAAGGGGGGCCTCGCAAAAAAATAAAAAAAAAATAATAATAATTTTTTTTTTTTTTTTTTTTTTTTTTTTGGGCGAGGCCCCCCTTCCCGCGAGGCCCTGTGCGACCGCACTGCTCGCACACCCCCTGAGGCGGCCCTGGATACTGCTTATCGATACCAATACTTATCGATACTCTCAAAGTCATGTTGTGAAAATAATTATCGGTACAGATTTCAGATTAGTTTGGTGGAGGATGACAGTACTTTCAGTATAGATTTAACTTAGACCTTGATAATCTGAACATGGAATATCTATGTTTACTGCCACACTAGGCAAAACCTATTTTCTATCACGTCGGGTCCATGTGTGAAAAGTGCTATATTATAGATAGATATTCATATTTATTTATTATATTGTAAAAAAAAATGTATGCATTGAAATGTCTGTAAAGTCTCGACGACATTGAAAACGAGGGTGACCTCAATTGTCCTTTTCGAGAATAAATAAAGGTTTGAATGAATGTCCCCTTTAATTTAATATGCTGCTGTGAGAGAGAGAGATGATTCTGTCTCTTCTGCACACTGTAGTGGGTGGGCTGGATCATTGACTTCCACAGATGAAGAAGAACCCTATAAGTCTGTTTGATGTTTTCAGATGAACAGTGTTGTAAAACCTAATCATGTAAAGTAGTAAGTTGGGAGTGTTGATGCAAAGTTGAGTACAGAAGAGGATGAGTCATTTCGTAACACGGTCACACCGCACGTAATGATCGAGGGGGTTGATTGTACAACTTGACATTTCTTTGTGTACTATTTGATTGTGTAATTGACTAATATATCTAAATTTAGAACACTTGACATTTTTCAAAGAAAAATCCTGTTTGCCTGATCTCACAGCATTGCATTTGTCACAGAGAGAGAGAGAGAGAGAGAGAGAGAGAGAGAGCTGTGGTTGAGTTACATTGACTTTGGAGAGGACCATTGATGTGTGCGTCAGCATCCTGGGGAGCCTAGCTTTTCTAGCACTGTTTCAGTGTTTCTGTTGCCTTGCAGATATAATTTCCTCCAGCATGAATAGCAATCTTTTGTTCACACAGTTTTGCTTTTGTTATGTCACACATCGTTTAATCGGGGGGGGGGAAAAAGCGGTATATTTTGGTATTCCTCTTACCACCAATGTTGTTATTTGTTACAGTAGAATTAGCAGCAGTTAGTGATAGGGGTGGGGAAAAAAATCGATACGTAGTAGTATCGCGATACTTTGCGTGGCGATACTGTATCGATACAGGGACGCCAAGTATCGATATTTAATTATTCATAATTTTATTTAAAAAAAATGTATACGGAAGTTGCATTGTTCATTTCAATACCTGTAATAGTACAGTAGTCCACACACACACATGTGCATTCAGTTAAGTTGGAATATGACATCTGTTTACATCTGTCTGCTTGAGAAAATACCATGTTCTGCAATAAAAATGATTGAAGTGAGATGAACAGACTGAACTTTATTTTATTAGATAAAACATGTTGAAAAAGTTTTACTTTGCAGTTGAAAAAAGGTAATAAATTAAATTTGATAAAAAAATCTATAATTTATTTTGCAATACTCAGCGTATCGCGATATATTTAGTATCGCGATACTATCGTATCGTGACGCAAGTATCGCGATAGTATCGAATCGTGAGGTCTCTGGCGATTCCCACCCCTAGTTAGTGATGAAGCTCTGTCTTGAAAAGCTGTCCATTCACAAGCCAGTCTCGTCTGAATCGGAAACGCTCTGGTGATACAAGAGGCTTGAGAGAAAGTCAACACGGGAACGGGAGAATCCTTTCAAGGTGCTTTCAGCTCCACCCTGTGTGCATTGTTTTCTATAGGTCCTGCACTAAAGGTCATTGATTGATTTGATTTGATTTGATTGATTGATTGACTCGATCATGTTTCAAAATGGTAAATGAGTTCATACTCAATATTTAGAAAAATGCAAATAGGCTATGTAGCTCAATAGAAACTGTCAAGTCCTTTCGAGTCGTCCCAAGTCAACGTAGAGTCTCGAGTAGGGATGCTCGATATTGGCTTTTTTACCGATACCGATATTGTCCAACCCTTAATTTCCGATTCCCGATATCAACCGATATCAACCGATACCGATATATGCAGGCCCCCCCCCCCACCCAAAAAACGGAATAATTTCAGGTAATTAACATTACATACTCCTCAATATTTGGTTTCAATTACCAGTAAGGTGGGATTCAAGAGGAGACTAAGAGTGGCTGTAATGCAGAAAGAGATTGATTTTGGTTGGGTCTAATCTGTGTCTAATGAATGGGTTCTTGTGTTGGGTTATGTGTTGATTTGGAATGTCTTTGTCTAGTGGTTATGAGGAGTATTTGAGTATTAGTGTATGGAATGTTGTGCTGTTTTTGAGCACGTTTTAGTTTTCTCTGAGATGTCTTCGTTTGTTGTTTTATTGATATTTGTTGTTTTATTGATATTTGTTATTGTTCTATTTTAGAAAATTTGGCATACATATTTGTTTGTATGTCTGATTTTGATTGGTTTAATGTTCTATAATTGTTTGTATATTTTATTGGTGTTTTATTGATATTTGTTTTGTTTTTAGGTGTTTTATTGATTCTTCTTGTTTAATTGTATATGTTTGGATCCAGACCCCAGGAAGAATAGTCGCTGCTGAGGCAGTGACTAATGGGGATCTGAAATAGAGAAAAAATATCTCTTGTCGTGTAATTAACACAACATTATGCATACTTTGACAATAAATAAAACAATAATTTGTTCTTACTTGCTTGCCTGGGTAAATAAAGGTTAAATAAATGTAAAAAAAAACAAAACAATAACGATATTTTCCAATATCACATTTTTATGCCAATATCGGCCGATAATATCGGTAGGCCGATAATATCGGACATCCCTAGTCTCGAGTCATGAATCCCAAGTCAAAGTCGAGTATTTTATCAACGTTAGTCGAGCACAAGTCCCAAGTCCTCAAATTTGCGACTGGAGTCATGTGTCATGTGACTTGAGTCCCAAAAGTGCTCGACCTCTACCATCTTTAACTATACATGTACATGCAGTCCATTTTACATGCCTCTCCGACTTACCATCTTTATATAATTAGGTTTGAATGAAAACATTGTTCACCTGAGAACTTGTTTGGTTCTTCGTCAGCGGGATCGACTCGACTGTTAGTGTTGACCCTTATTCTGTGCTTTCGTTTGCTTCCCCCCCCCCCCCAGAGCATCGGTGTTGAGAAGCACCATCCAGTCCAAAAACCAAGTCCTCAGACGCCTGAATCAGGTGCTCAACATCAGCTGTCTCCTGCTAGCCAATCAGAATGGCGGAGAGCAGGAGAAGCCAATCGGATGTCGCGCCGTGGCCAAGTGGAGCCGGCTGCTACAGAGGGACTCGTTGAACCTGACGTGTGTCCTGGACAATTCCAGTCCTTATGTTCTAGAACGGGGATGGGCGTTCAGCGTGGCGGTGTTCCCCCTGTCTGGGGGAGAGACCTCCTCCTCCTCTAGGACCTTCTCGTTCCCCTTTCGCGACCTCCGACCGGGGCAGACGTTTGAAGCGTCGTTGCCTCTGGCGCCCCCCGCAGGTGACGACACCACGTCCTTCCCCGTGACGGTGAGATGCTCACTTATCCTCTCACTAAGGAGCCTGCTGGGAGAGGAGGCGGAGCTGGGCGGCGGCCTAGTAGTGGCCAACGACGGGGATCCGATCGTCAGTTTCCCCATCGACACGCTGACGGTGGATTGGTTGGATGCTCTTCTGCTTGTTGTTGGGGGCGGAACCGCAAGCTCCTCCCACGAGACTGTCTGGTCTAACTCCGCAGACGACGACGTCGCCGTCGTCACGGATCCCGTCCGGGCCTTTTTGAGCACCCAGAGGTTCCGAAGGATCGGAAGGGGGGGTGCTTCTTCTTCTTCTTCGAGGACCGAGGGAGAGCTGTATTCTGCACGCGTGAGGGTGTCATCGGAGCTGCTGAGCGCCGCACTGTTGTTGTCGGGGGCCTCGGGTGTGGTGGACCCCCAGGGGTCAAAGGTGGCTGGTTCATCAAGCCTGTGTGTCTCTGTTCTGGATTGGCTGTTATCCCACGGGGGTCCTGGGGGAGCGGAGAAGGAGCTCCCGGGGGAGGGGCCAGCTCAGGGCAGAGCAGCGGTCCGAGCTCGCGGTCCGGGGGGGCATAGAGTCAAGCTAACCGCTAAAGAGGTAGGTGGTAGATATTATAGCTGTTAGAATAAATGTCAATTTATTCAAATTTCATTTGATTTATTTATTATTATTATTATTATTATTATTATTATTATTATTATTATTATTATTATTATTATTATTATTATTATTATTATTATTATTATTATTATTATTATTATTATTATTATTATTATTATTATTATTATTATTATTATTTTTAAACATTATTGATATTAGATGACCTGAAAAAGCATCACTGGTTCTCGTCCCTCTTTGTGAATTGGGGGAAAATGTGCCTGCAAAGTTGCAAAGCACGGCCCAATGCTTAATGGCTATTACTCATTATTTGCAAATACAACACACATTTGATACCCGCTTTGATGTGATGTGACGATAACGTGTACATTTTTATTTTTATTTTTACTTACATTTTTATTTGCAAACTTTTCGATCTACAAACATCAACATCAACAACATTACAATTGACAGACAAAATTATAAGAAAATAACATCTAAACCAAGTAAAAAAAATAAGACATAATAGTAAATAAAAGTAAGTTTATTTACATTTCAATTTATTTTCTTTGTTTCCTTTTCATTCTTCTGTGATGTCGTTTCTTTTTTTCCTATATTTCTCCCATTTTGATTTCTCCCCAAATTTCTCATCTTGTAGCCTCAGCATATGTGTGTGATTCTCTCCATTTCCTGTATCCCCCCTACTATCTCTGTCCATTGTTCCTTCGTCGGTGCTTCTACTGACTGTACCACAGTTTAGTCAATGCTTTCTTGGTTGCTACTAATAGTATCTTAATCAGGTATTTGTCAACGTGTACATTTCATCATTAATATTTGAATTTCATTCAAATTCGCCTAATTTCAGCCCATTCATAGTCAAACGGTGTTCCCAGGGACCACTATCAGAATCAATATTGTATCGCGGAGGTCGTATTACTCTATGCATTGCGTCCGTGTCCAGGACTTTCCCCATGACTTACAAACAAGAAGAGGCTGAGTCGCTACTAGGGCTGGTCCAGAAGGGGGCTAAGGCAAGAAAATTGCAATAAAGAAAGTAATTTGCTGTAATTTCCAGCAACAAACATTAAGTACAGTCTATACGGTTGCATAATATATACTAATATGTCTCTACTACTATACACTAGGGATGTCCGATATTATCGGCCTACCGATATTATCGGTCGATATTGGCATAAAAATGTGATATCGGAAAATATCGGTAACTGTTAAATCTTTTTTTTTTTTTTTTACATTTATTTTACCTTTATTTACCCAGGCAAGCAAGTAAGAACAAATTATTATTTTATTTATTGTCAAAGTATGCATAATGTTGTGTTAATTACACGACAAAAGATATGTAATGTTAATGACCTGAAATAATTCCGTTTTTTGGGGGGGGAAACCCTGCATATATCGGTATCGGTTTATATCGGTTGATATCGATATAGGAAATTAAGAGTTGGACAATATCGGTATATCGGTATCAGTAAAAAAGCCAATATCGAGCATCCCTACTATGCACTCAACACTGCACCACTCAAGTTTCAACACTGTTTGATGAACATTGTTACTCAGCTGTAAGAGTTGTACCCTTCCTGATGACTTGTCGTACAGAACTTGTAAGTCACTTTGGATAAAAGCGTTCAGCTAAATGACTAAATGTAAACAATAGTTTAACGTTGAACACGAAAACACGCACGCACACAGTGGAAGAGAGGACTGAGTAATCACACATCAGACATTGATGCGTCTGTTTCTAAGCTGGCCCCAACCTTTCACTGCAAAAAAAACAAAACGTTGTCATTGGGGGTGTAACGATGCGACCTCACACCGATTATTCAGGCAACGATTCAATGCATCATGAAATCTCTTCATTTGACGACGATTCGATTCGATTAATTTTCGATCAGTTCATTCCCACAAAATCTTTTAATACACAAATGTGGCTGGGGGAACTGATTCACTCGGCATGAATGGACTATAGGTCAATAAAAACAATACACAAAAAGAAATATTTTGATTAATTTCGATTATAATCGATTCTAACATTTTCAAATCGATGCAGTTGAATCGTCACATTAGAATCGATGCATTTCGATTAATCGTCGTTAATAGTCGTTACCCCCCCTAGTTGTCATAGTGACAGTAGAGAGTTTCGAGACGGTAAGGCAGTGTCGTGTGGTGGTGTCCTCCAGGTGACTGTGGGAGAGGTGAGTGTGGAGGAGAGGGAGGAGACCCTGGCTGCGGTGGAGGTGGAGGTGGAGAGCTCCTCCCTGGCTGCTGTGTGTGGACTGCACCACGCCGTGTTAAGCCGTGTCCAGGTACTTACCGTATGCACATACACACACACACACACACACACACACACACACACACACACACACACACACACCACACACACACCACACACACACCACACACACACACACACACACACACACACACACACACACACACACAATCACTCACTCTCCTTACAGGCAAGTTTAAAGGCTACATGCTCAGAACTGATCTTTTTCAGATTCAGATTCAGAGTTTTATTTGCCACATGGAAACAATACAATCATAGAGTTTTTCATACAAATAATAAGTCGTTATCACAAGAAAACTGCAATAAAATAACAAATAACGTTCTCTGCTTCCATTGCTCAGTGCAACTACAGTCAAATAACTTTGAAGGACACTTGAACAGCCCTTGTATCTCCTGTTGTGTCTCCTGTGGGGCGCGACAGTGGCTCGGGAGGTAGAGCAGTCGTCTGGTAATCCGGAGGTTCCCGGTTTTCTATTCCAGCTCCTCCCGGGCAGCGTGTCGAAGTGTCCTCTTGAGCGAGACACTTAACCCCTAACTGCTCCCGATGAGCAGGTTGGCACCTGGCATTAGGGCTGGACGGTATGGTCTAAAATGTATATCACGGTATAATTTGAAGCATAGACGGTAACGGTATATATCGCGGTATATTAATTTATCTTAAAATGGCTAACGTTAGCCCGTTGCTGCGCTAAAGCAAGTCTCCTCTCAGCCAAATTGAAATGCCCAAACTATACGACAAGGTCCGTGAGCAAGTGGAGAAAAACTCAGTACAATTAAACACTATGCAACGACCACTGCAGACGTGGAGTGAATCGTCAAGTAACGTTAACGCCATTGCTACTGCTGTGACTAGCTGCTCTAGTCTACCGGTCACAAGGTATGAAGGTATAGTCAAAATCCATACCGTTTATACCGTATACCGTTTATACCGTCCACCCCTACCTCTGCCATCAGTGTGTGAGTGAATGGGTCAAATGTGAGGAACAAATTGTAAAGCGCTTTGGATAAAAGCTGCTATATAAATGCAGCCACTTACCTTTTTTTTTTTACTATTTCCTGACAGACTCTGGTCCAGAGGGCTCCTGGGGGCCCGGCCGAACCCACCGTGAGGCTCCGGGGCCTGGGCTTGAGGCTGGCACTGCAACGTGCTGAGGTAACACGCCCACTGCCAACCAGGCCTTCACATCCCTATGCCGTGCCAGAAATCAAAGCAAAGCCACTCGATTGCTTGTTGTCTGTATTTCTTGGCACCTAGGAGCATTTTAATTGGATCTCTCTAATGGAGAAAAATGGATTCTGCTTTAATTGGGATTTTTTTTTCTTTTTGTCCAGTGACCTCAAACGAACGACCTAAAAAAAAATCTATCTATACTGTGTACAGTCAAAGTAATGGATTGGAACGGTTCCAAGCCAATTCATAAAGTTCAGGAATCAGAACATCGGTGGAAAAGGTGTTTTTAGTTTTAGGACCATAGATATAGTATGTTATGTTCTGATGAGTAAAAAGGCGTGGGATTAAATAAGTGTATGCTTCTTCCCACTCCTTTTCAAATATGTAAATGACAAAAAAAAAATTGACTTTTTTGTTTGTTCTTTGTTATTTTTTTATATACATTTATTATTTGAACGGCTTAAGGCAATAGCTGTACTTGATGTTTGTTTGTTTGTTTGTTGTGTTGCATATTTGAAAAAAACTTCAATCAATCAATATAGGGGTAGTATAAGCCATATAGATCCATTCCTTCTACGCTCGGTTCGGTGTAGACAGTGTCGCCGCTAGCCCTCTGGCTAGTGACGTCACTGGCACACCGGCTGTTGTGGAGGGGGGGGGGGGCAACCGCGGGGGGGCGGGGGCGCTCTCTCGTTGTCGGAACACAGTGTGAGAAGAGCATTTATGCAGGTGAACACCAGGAAGGCTGCGGGCCCAGATGGTATAACAGGACGCATACTTAAGTCCTGTGCAAACCAGCTTGCCCCGGTGTTCACCGCCATATTTAATCAATCCCTGGCGGAGTCAGTAGTCCCTGCCTGCTTCAAGATGTCTACCATCATCCCGGTACCGAAGAAACCCTCCCCAACATGTCCAAATGACTACAGACCGGTGGCACTCACCTCTGTGGTCATGAAATGTTTCGAGAGGCTGGTCAAGGACCACATTTGTGCCTCTCTCCCCAGTGATATGGACCCTATGCAATTTGCATACAGGACAAACAGGTCCACTGACGACGCAGTCTCCCAGGTACTGCACAGCACTCTCTCCCACCTTGACCGTCAGAAGGGGGGCTATGTGAGACTGTTGTTCATTGACTACAGCTCAGCGTTCAACACCATAGTCCCCACCAGACTGGTGGACAAGCTGATCGAGCTGGGTCTGAGCTCCGCTCTGAGCGCCTGGGTACTGGTCTTTCTGAGTGAAAGACCCCAGGCGGTCAGGGTGGGGGGTCAGACCTCCAACACCATCACCCTGAGCATCGGGTCCCCCCAGGGCTGTGTTCTAAGCCCCCTGCTGTACTCACTCTACACACACGATTGTGTGGCCAAGTTCAGCTCCAACTCCATAGTGAAGTTCGCAGACGACACAGTGGTGGTGGGGCTGATCTCGGACAACGACGAGAAGGCCTACCGAGAGGAGGTTGAGGTACTGGAACGTTGGTGCCAGGACAACAGCCTGCTCCTGAACATTGGTAAAACCAAGGAGCTGATCGTGGATTATAGGAGAGGACAGCAGGAGACACACACACCACTGATGATTAACGGGGCTACCGTGGACAGGGTGAGCAGCTTCAAGTACCTGGGGGTCCACATCTCAGAGGATCTGACATGGTCAACACACATAGACACAGTAGTAAAGAAAGTGAAGCAGCGCCTCTACCACCTGAGACAGTTAAGGAAGTTCAGAGTATCGGGGAAGATACTCCAGTCCTTCTACTCAGGAGCTGTAGAGAGCATCTTGACCGGAAACATCACTGCCTGGTATGGGAACAGCACGGCACAGGACAAGAAGGCCCTACAGAGAGTGGTGCGCTCAGCCGAGCGTACCACGGGTATTGCGCTACCTCCCCTGCAGGCTCTATACAACAAGAGGTGCAAATCCAGAGCCTGCAGGATAATGAAAGACCCCCACCACCCCAATAACAGCCTGTTCCAGCTGCTGAGGTCAGGCAGACGCCTGCGAACCCCAGCTACTAGGACGGAGAGGCTTAGGCTAAGCTTCTTCCCCCAGGCCATCAGAGCCTTGAACAATGAACATTGAGAGACACAGAAACTGAACTATCCACACACAAGCACACACTAGCACATACACGACACGCACGCTGAGCACGCTCACACACTAGCAGCCACTTTAACACTCATGCCGCACACACGCACACTTATGGCCAGAGGAAAGGCCACTTAAATTAGTATAACATCAGGAACAGTGTATTGCACTACTAAAGCTACCTAGCATGTCCTATATGCTCTGTAAATACTATGTACAGATACCGAGATGGCACACCATGTACCTGTTTATTGCACTGTTGTTTTTTATTGGATTCTATTATATGTTGTACCACTGTATTTTATTGGACTCTATTATATGTTGTACCACTGTATTGCACATCGTCGCGGGCAAGACCAGCCGCATTTCATTGTATACCTGTATGCCGTGACAATTAAAACTCTTGACTTGACTTGACTTGACTAAGGCATGGTTTTACCTGGATTTTCTCTTTTTATGTTTCTTTACATGCTAAAGCTTCACCCTTCCTCTTCCTCCTCCTCTCCAACCAGGCTCTGTTGCAGCAGCTCCGTCAGTCCTGGGTCCTAGAGGGCTCCGGGGGGACAAGCCTGTCTGGGGACAAGGTGTCCCGGCCTCTCCTCAGTGTCTACCGGCAGCTCAGGGAGAATCCTCTCCTCATCCTGTGATGACGACAGCGTTTCAAGCAACGCAGCAGCATTCCTTCGCTCTCACTCTCCGGACTGTGACGAGCGACTCTGCTCTGCTGCTGATGGAGGAATAATAAACCGCTATATGTCGCCCTCTACTGTTTGTTCTTGGCAATGGCGATCTGTATCTTCAGAGTTGGGACGTTCATTTCATGCCGGATGTAATAAACCTAGCCGCCCTACTTTTGAAACGTTGTAAATTGGTGTTTCACATTAAAAAAGAAATGCATTTTGGCTTTGTAAGTTTTTCTATTGGCCGGCATGTCAATACGTTTGACTGTAAACATTGACTGTACTGTAGGTTATTATAGCCTACAATCATACGAAGTCTCAAACATAATTATGTACAGTAGATTATAATATTCAATTTCATAGTATTCCATTGCAGACAATTTGGTTGGAAAACGGGTCATTATATATTCACACGGTGGCCATTTTGTTCTTACGTAATGCTCAGGGTGGGTAATTGTGATAGAATTGTTTTGTAATCTATAACTCTGGATTCATCGCTCTCTCTCTCTTTGAAGTCTACACCTGCCATTCACTAGAGACTGGCATTCACGCCCACACTGAGCTGCAGGCTTGTTTCTCTGTGGGTCCCCGTGGGCTAAACTAAGCCCAGTCAACCCCTGATGAAAGATGTGGTAACTGTCCTTGAGTTAAGGCAGTATATAGACCCAGTCTGAAGACGTGAGCTCGGCCTGTCCCATTTATTTTAACCTCCGGAGTCGAGGGAATTATCGAGCCGTTATCCCAAGTCTTCCAGTTCACTAGTTGAAAAACGGGCCCTTTTTCTATGTCGATCTTGGGTGTTTTACTTGAGAGTATTAATGACGAGACAATATAATTGCCATATTATGAGATGAGTTTTTATTTCCAAGTTCATGAACAAAAACTCAAAGTAAGAAATATTGATGAAAAATGTCAGGACTAATAATGAAAAACGTGACCCCCCCCCCCCCTTCAAGTGACAGTTGTTACAGCAGCAGATTCACTTCCTCCCATAGTCATCGCCCGCTATGGTTACATTCTTCTCCTCTTACTTACGTGGTGGTTGGTAGTAGTGGGTCCTGCGCTAGAAACCCAATCCGACCGACGGCTAAGAAAGGTGTCCTCTGACATGCTATGCTGACGACTCGGTCCTCATGGGCTAAAAAGATGACCTCACTCATATAAGATCTGTCTCCAATGGCATCCTATCTCCAGGGGATTCTTCCCGGAAAACCCTTAATTAATAAAAACGAGTTGTCAGTTTTTGCCCGGTATACGCCTCGGCAGTCACACACACTTTTACATCTTTTAAAATGCCTTTTGTCAGGTTTGACGAAACATCTGGGGAGACGGGAGACTAATGAAACGGGAGCGATGCTCAGCCATTGTTGACGAGGGAAAGAACAGTTAAGAACCTACAGGCTGAAACATTCCATAAATCATAACTGTAGACGTTCTCAAAAGTGAAGAAAAACAATCGGAATCTCTTTATTGGGAAAAGGAAATTGTTTTTGTTCATCTTGGAAAGCCGAAGACATGGCTTAACCCCCCCCCACCCCCCATTTGTACGTTACAGATTACAGAGAGAGAAAGAATTACATCCAACCTTCATCTTTCATCAAATGTTCATTGAAAACAAGGTGGAAAGAAAACATACTAAGGGCTCATTCACACCGATAGTATTGCGACCGTTGACTCAAAACGTTGATTCTTTTCATCTCTAGGTTCTTCTTCTTATGGCTGAGTGTGGGTATAGTCGCTTCTCCTTTCCACCAGTACGAGTCTGTTTTCTCTCCCCATCCCGGCCTCTTTGCCAGGGGGGGGGGAAGTGGAGAGGGGGAGCACATGGTACACAGGTCGCACCTTTTACCACTGAAAAGTAATTTCTTATACCTCAACAAAATGCCATCGAGAGCAACCGAAGATGTATCGTTGATCCTGCTGCGTGCTGACCCTGGATCAGGTGATTAGCAGGTAACCTCTACCTGGGGAGGAGGGGGCAGAGGGCCTCAGATCAGTTACAGTCTTCTTGAGTCAGTACTCAGTACTCCCACAGAGAGGCACTGTTGGGCACGATTCCGTCCCCCTTCAGGTTGCCCCCCTTGTCGCCGCGCAGATATCGGCCGTTCTTGCGGCGGATGGCGATGCGAGCGTGGCCCAGGAACTCCAGCGTGAAGTCCTCTGGACTCTCGCCGTCCGAACACACCAAGCCCACGCTGTTCACGTACCAGAACTGCCCACTCGTGCCTGCAGAGGGGTGAGAGCGGGCAGGTTGATTGGTCACAGTGATCGGACTTGACGGGACGCGTCCTATTTTTCTACAACGGAGTTCTGCGATTTGCGAATCTGATTGGCCACTGACGTTTCTGGTCATGTGACATGTGCGCCCAATAGCGTGACGAGCTGTGTCTTTGCCCATTTCCGCGTCGAACAGCCTGCAAAGCACCTGGCGTTCTATCGCCTAACCCTAACCTTAACCAACTTCGAAAGAGTGCCTAAGCTTAACCGTCGGAATCAGGGCAGGCATTCTATCGCCATGCTCTAAGACAAACTCTAACCTTAACCGACTTCGAACGAGCGCCTAAGCCTAACCAGTGTAGAAACTTGCGGTCCCACGATTGGGCGTACATGTCACATGACCAGAAATGACACTGGCCAATCAGATTTGCAAATCGCCGAACTCCGTTGTAGAAAAATAACAGGCTGACGGGACAGGATCTTAGGAATTGTGAACAAGTCAACATCTCTGGCAGCTACGGGTCAGTTTGTCAAATAGTGTCGAACTTGAGTGTTACACTCTGTGAGTGAATAGTAGTAGAGACATAATTAGCATGATAGATAGTAGTATAAGTATTAGGGGTGTAACGATGCATTGATTAATCGAAATGCATCGATTCCAATGTGATGATTCAACTCCATCGATTTGAAAATATTAGAATCGATTATAATCGGAAAAGAAAAATCGTATTATTTTTTTTATTATTTTCTTTTGTGTGTGTATTGTTTTTATTATAGTCCATTCATGCTGAGTGAATCAGTTCCCCCAGCCACATTTGTGTATTCAAATTTCTTTGGGGAATTAACTGATAAGAAAATTAATCGAATCCAATCGTGGTCAAATGAAAAGATTTCATGATGCATTGAATCGTTGCCTGAATAATCGCAATCGAAATTAATCGTTGTGAGGTCGCATCGTTACACCCCTAATAAGTATAGTATAGCATAGTAATAAGGTATTGTAGTAATAAGGTAGTGTGTGTGTGTGTAGAGAGAGCGTGAGATAATCTAGAAAAAGGTGAGTGCCAACCATTTTGAAAATGTATGTACATTATTTCTGTGTGCCAGGACAGAATTAAAAGAACCCTTAGATTTGAGTTTCCTGGATGTCAAATCTGGGATTCTCTGCATTTCCACCTTTAGCGGTGGAAGGAAGCGATGCATGTTCACAAATACTGAGTGAAGTGTCCCCCAGGAACAACATATTCTGTGGATTCTTTCGCTCTGCGTGTAGCGGGTCCTAACCTCTGATGTGATAGGGCCTAACCTCTGATGTGATAGGTCCTAACCTCTGATATGATAGGTCCTAACCTCTGATGTGATAGGTCCTAACCTCTGATGTGATAGGGCCTAACCTCTGATGTGATAGGTCCTAACCTCTGATGTGATAGGTCCTAACCTCTGATGTGATAGGTCCTAACCTCTGATGTGATAGGTCCTAACCTCTGATGTGATAGGTCCTAACCTCTGATGTGATAGGTCCTAACCTCTGATGTGATAGGTCCTCTGATATGATAGGTCCTAACCTCTGATGTGATAGGTCCTAACCTCTGATGTGATAGGTCCTAACCTCTGATGTGATAGGTCCTAACCTCTGATGTGATAGGTCCTAACCTCTGATGTGATAGGTCCTAACCTCTGATGTGATAGGTCCTAACCTCTGATGTGATAGGTCCTAACCTCTGATGTGATAGGTCCTAATAACCTCTGATATGATAGGTCCTAACCTCTGATGTGATAGGTCCTAACCTCTGATGTGATAGGTCCTAATAACCTCTGATATGATAGGTCCTAACCTCTGATGTGATAGGTCCTAATAACCTCTGATATGATAGGTCCTAACCTCTGATGTGATAGGTCCTAACCTCTGATGTGATAGGTCCTAACCTCTGATGTGATAGGTCCTAACCTCTGATGTGATAGGTCCTAACCTCTGATGTGATAGGTCCTAACCTCTGATGTGATAGGTCCTAACCTCTGATGTGATAGGTCCTAACCTCTGATAGGTCCTAACCTCTGATGTGATAGGTCCTAACCTCTGATAGGTCCTAACCTCTGATGTGATAGGTCCTAACCTCTGATGTGATAGGTCCTAACCTCTGATGTGATAGGTCCTAACCTCTGATAGGTCCTAACCTCTGATGTGATAGGTCCTAACCTCTGATGTGATAGGTCCTAACCTCTGATGTGATAGGTCCTAACCTCTGATGTGATAGGTCCTAACCTCTGATATGATAGGTCCTAACCTCTGATGTGATAGGGCCTAACCTCTGATATGATAGGTCCTAACCTCTGATGTGATAGGTCCTAACCTCTGATGTGATAGGTCCTAACCTCTGATGTGATAGGTCCTAACCTCTGATGTGATAGGCTCCGTCGCTGTACTGCAGGCTGAAGATGTCGTAGACCGAGCGGCTGGCGTCCAGCGTGTTGGAGTTCTTGTGGTGGCAGATGAAGCCGTTCTCGCCCCTCAGGATCAACATGGGCCGGTTGATCAACTTCAGGATCAACTGCTCGTCCTCACCTGACCACGGAGGAAGAGGAACGAGGAGGGAACATGACGAGTGAGTGAGGAAGAAGAGGAAGGCAGGAGGAAGAACATGATTGGTGGAACAGGTAAAAGAGGAAAAGCCTTTTAATCTTTTCCAGAAGGTGGAGAAAAGGTCAAAGTCGTCCCCAGTCCCACTGTCTTATACCTATGGAGTCACTGACGGCCAGTAGCTGTCCATTCTTCTTTGCACAGATATATTTGCCGTTGTTGGCTCGCAGTGCCACCCGGTGGCCCAACCACTCCACTGCAAACATGGTGCTGGCTGATCTGTGATGGAAGAAAAGCACAAGGGAGAGGATGATGAGACCTTTAACCAGATGGAGCAGAGGTTCAGGAGGAGAAACACTACTACATGCTGAATGGGACGACGTGTGAACTCACAGGGCTTTATTGATAGAAGTAGAGTTTGTTAAACTACGGGCCAGGGGGACCCAGAATGGCTCATGTTTATGTGGCAAGGATTAGATTTTTAGATTAGATTAAAATAATATTTTATATTGTATTGCACATATATATATATTGTATATTATATTGTCATTATACAGCACAAGTACAGTACAAACGAAAATAAGTTTGGCATCCAACCAAAATGCTTATATTCAGAGTTAATTATATTGTTTACAACTGCTTATTTTTACTTTTCTACTGTACTATCATTGTATTGCCTATATTTATGTATTCTACTATTACCATGACCATACCTGTACCCCCCCCTCCATGCTGCTATGATGCCTGAATTTCCCCAAGGGGACCAATAAAGGAATATCTTATCTTATCTCTGGTTATATACAATGTACAGCTGATTCAACTGGTTATAAAATATATACATTTGTACTACTGAGTATAGTGCTAATCAGATGTATGTACAGAGTTTAATACAGTATTAATATGTACAGTGATGCAGGTATAAAGACACTACGGTAGTAAGTCATACTGGCCAGCAGCGTAACTAGTAAGAGAGGTAAGGAATATGTACAGATAAAGATTAGGGATGTTCGATATTGGCTTTTTTACCTATACCGATATTGTCCAACTCTTAATTTCCGATACCGATACCGATATATGCAGGGTTTCCCCCCCCCAAAAAAACGGAATAATTTCAGGTAATTAACATTACATATCCCTTGTCGTGGAATTAACACAACATTATGCATACTTTTGACAATAAAATAAAAAATCAGAATGTGTTCTCACTGGCTTGCCTGGGTAAATAAAGGTTAAATAAATAAATTATTTATTTATCGTTTTTTTTTTAAACCGATACCGATAATTTCCGATATCGGCCGATAATATCGGACATCCCTATCTACAGTTGTGTAAAATGACAGAAATACTTGGTAAATTCAAGTATAAGAACTAGGGATGTCCGATATTATCGGCCTACCGATATTATCGGCCGATATCGGCATTAAAATGTGATATCGGAAAATATCGGTATCGGTTTTTTACATTTCTATAACCTTTATTTACCCAGGCAAGCAAGTAAGAACAAATTCTGATTTAATTTATTGTAAAAGTATGCATAATGTTGTGTTAATTCCACAACAAGAGATATGTAATGTTAATTACCTGAAATTATTCCATTTTTTTTGGGGGGGGAAACCCTGCATATATCGGTATCGGTTGATATCGGTATTGAAAATTAAGAGTTGGATAATATCGGTATATCGGTATCGGTAAAAAAGCCAATATCGAGCATCCCTAATAAGAACCCCTGGTGTTGGGGCATTTTCCTGAAACCTGCAGAGGAGGACAGACTGAAGACAGACTGAAGACAGACTGGTTGTATTGCACATAGATATATATAGAACACTAGATAGCTTACCCGCGCTGCCGGCCAATGGAGAGCGACGTCACTGAACCGCCGCCATCTTGCCGAGGTCAGCCTTGAGTGAGAGTGAGTGAGCTGCACAGACAAAAATACTCATAACTCGCTGAAATATTGACGGATTTACAAACGGGTTGGTTTATTACAAGCATTATTAACGTGGCTATGATTCAAGCAGTTTGTAAAAAAAACATCTTTAAAATTTTTTTTTTTATAAGTATGCAGTATCATAACTACATATTTGATGTTTATAGCAAACCAACCCGTTTGTAAATCCGTCAATATTTCAGCGAGTTATGAGTATTTTTGTCTGTGCAGCTCACTCACTCTCACTCAAGGCTGACCTCGGCAAGATGGCGGCGGTTCAGTGACGCTGGTGACTCCGCCTTAAGCTATCTAGTGTTCTATATATATCTATGGTATTGCATGTCACAGAGGGAATGAGGTTCACTCACACTTCCGTGGCGTTGCTCTCGATGCCCCCGTGGGCCACGAGGGTCCAGTACCGCCCCTGGCTGGTGCGGAACATACACTTCCTGGTCTCCTTGTCGATCTCCATCTGGAACGTTTCCATGTCCGTCTCATCCTCCTGATTGGCTGAGAGGCTCACTCCTGGGAGGGGCATAGGAAAGGCATCTTCAAAAATAACCCTTGTTTTATTTAGGTGGGACTAAAACATTCATAGGTTTTTAGGGCCTTTGAGTGCCTGGTGAAAGCTATTAACTCCCAGTAGCAGGTAAAATCTATTAACTCCTAGTAGCAGGTAAAAGCTATTAACTCCCAGTAGCAGGTAAAAGCTATTAACTCCTAGTAGCAGGTGAAAGCTATTAACTCCCAGTAGCAGGTGAAAGCTATTAACTCCTAGTAGCAGGTGAAAGCTATTAACTCCCAGTAGCAGGTGAAAGCTATTAACTCCTAGTAGCAGGTAAAATCTATTAACTCCTAGTAGCAGGTGAAAGCTATTAACTCCTAGTAGCAGGTGAAAGCTATTAACTCCTAGTAGCAGGTAAAAGCTATTAACTCCCAGTAGCAGGTGAAAGCTATTAACTCCTAGTAGCAGGTAAAAGCTATTAACTCCTAGTAGCAGGTAAAAGCTATTAACTCCTAGTAGCAGGTAAAATCTATTAACTCCCAGTAGCAGGTAAAAGCTATTAACTCCCAGTAGCAGATGAAAGCCCTTAACTCCTAGTAGCAGGTAAAAGCTATTAACTCCTAGTAGCAGCTCACAACTGTTCTTTAACCCTTTCAAACCGTCTGTAGTGTGATAGTAAAGGAAGGGTTAACCTTCTGTAGTGTGGTAGAGTGAAAGGGTTAACCTTCTGTCGTGTCGCAGTGAAAGGGTTAACCCTTTGGTAGTGCGGCATTGAAAGGGTTAAGGGTTGTGTTCCAGTACGGCGTGTGTATAGCGTGTGTCTAAATACTGTACAGCACCAGTAACCAATGTTCCTTCTGTCCGTATGTTTCAGCTTCACACACACAGTTGTACCGAATCTCTGGATAATGTCAGTTGTCAGATGTGTTTCTATTGGACACTGATAGATAGGGGTTGAGTGCCAGAACTCCCGTACAAATGATGGAGTCATGGTTTGAGTAGGTGGAATTCTAGCAGCACAAACTCAAAGTAAGTTAAACTCTGTTTGACTGGAGGTTTGAACATGCATGCAGTACCACAGATATATATATATATATATATATACAGGTGCAGCTCAATAAATTAGAATATCATGGAAAAGTATATATATTTAGCTGTATTGATGCAGTCATTTGTGCAAAAGGAGCCCAAACCAAGTACTGAGTGAACATACATGATCAGAAGGCCGACATTTCTATATACACAAGAAAAATACATCTATTTTTTATTTTGTATTGGTGATACAGAATTTTGGGCTTTCATGAACTGTAAGACATAATCATCAAAATGAAAACAAATAAAGGCTTGAAATATTTCACTTTGTGTGTAATGAATCTATAATCTACGAGAGTTTCGCTTTTTGAATTGAATTACTGAAATAAAATAACTTTTCCACGATATTCTAATTTATCGAGCTGCACCTGTATATATATATATGAAACCGGTCTTATTTGACATGCCCTGGGTGGGAGTTGAACCCTGGTCTCCCGCGCCGCGGGCGACATCGCAGACCACTATACCAAGAGGTGAACTCACTTCTAAGTAATGTGTCTGGATGCCTTTTAAGGGGGAGTGAGTTTACTTGCAGTACCGCTACGTGCCACAGTCACTTCACAACACTAGAAGTCCATCGTGACAGTGGATATACTCGCGGTGGTACCTCCGTTACATATATATATTTCATTTGAACTCTTTGAGAGCCATGCATCTGATTGATTGATCGATTGAACACTTTATTTAACAGATTGCAGAACGGGTACAATACAGTACGGCTCAATACAAACAATTGTTAAGGGGATGCAGACCAGAAAAATACTTTCGTCTTGTTTACATCAGGGTCCCCCATTTTCAATTCATCAAGACATTTAGGACATACATACATGACATACAGATATACAGTATCTATGAAGTTAGAGTTCAAATATGGAGTTAACGTCCCTCAAATTAGGACTGTAACAAAATTGTGATACATGGTATCCATAATAGACCTGTTCGCCGTTTACAAACATACCGTGTTCGAGCCAATCAGCGACACCAACTGAGTCACGTGACTAAGTTGCCTCGGACCTGCGCGAGCTGCTGCGCTAGAAGAATACGACGTTCCACATTGATGTGGCATAATTGCGAAACGTGTTTAGTCCCTTGTTTGAGCCGAATCTGGGTTTAACATAATTTGTTGAGCTTAATTTTTTATTTTAATTGTTAGACTAGAAGTCTTTATTTGTCATGCAGTTTTTCCAGACACCAGCTTCCTCTGGTGTTGTGGTCGTGGTATTCACTGACCTTTGGGAAGTATTTTGACATGTACATGGGTACCTTAGTCGTATAGTGTATCTTGTAGACCAGGCCCATTGCAAGTTGCTGTACTCTGTCGTCTACTCTAAGCCATCCTAGGTTGTCAAAGTGGGCAGGGGTGAGGTGGGTTCTGGGGGTAAGGTCAAGTAGAAGTCTGACCAGTTTGTTTTGTGATGTTTGTAATCTTGTTTTTAGCGCCTTTGAGGTGCTTTGGTACCATGAGGTGCAAGCATAGTCGTAGTACCCTTGAATGAGTGCTCCTGTTAGAGTCTTCAGGGTATTCTTGTTTACTCACAGCACGGCTGTGAGTGTGAGTCTTTCACCTTTTACATATCTAGCTTTGGCATGGATTGATTGTTTAGATCGCTAGCGTGGCTAACAAATGCAAATATTGTAGTCTGCCCCGTTGTTCTGACCAGGATTAGGTTCCTTTCTCCTTCCTCGCGCACACCGAGTCTGACGTATACGACGAACAGCTGGTCTATACATCCAGGACCAAACAAAGACTAAAGTACATTGATGGACGTGATGGAGACTGGGATGGAAATGTGAGTTTGCTGTGTGAGTGATGGAGACTGGGAGGGAAATGTGAGTTTGCTGTGTGAGCCTGTGAGCTAGCATTCCCTTCTCTGTCTGGGCTATAGTTCTAAAGTGTTCAAACCATAATTTTGAATGGGGACTAACTGAGATAGTGTGGAGATGGAAGCCAGATGACTACAGTACATTATGTGTCATACTAGTGACTTTGACTCTTGCCTTGCTTGTTGACGTGTTGTTTTGTTTTGTTGTCTATCCGTTTTTTTTTCTCCTTCTGTTTATTCTATACTTTTTGTTGAATCTAGAGGTTGTATGTATGGTTGTAACTAACTGTAACTGTCCTCTACTGCTCCCATGACTGCATATATATCTGTGTCCACTGGAGGGCACTATAGGCGGAGCTTCTACAGTCTACGCCAGGTTGGGAGTATATAAGACTTGACTCCCTCCTACTTTTTCTTCTTCCCACAAATGCCTCTCCCGGAGAGGAGAACACATGAGCTGCTGTGGTCTGAGTGAATGAATGAATGAATGAATTTATGAATTTATTTAACAGATTGCAGAATGGGTACAATACAGTACGGCTCAATACATACAATTGTTAAGGGGATGCAGACCTGAGAAAGACGTTTGTCTTGTTTCCATCAGGGTCCCCCATTTTCAATTCATATAGAGTCAATGTGAATAATGTGAATGTGAATAAAACGCTGCCAGCAGAGCAAGGCCACAGACGGAAACCATGCCTCATGTACAGATTATTTTACATTTGATTGATTGATTGATTGACCAAAACCCTTCAAATCCATCCTGGATGGGATTGAGACAGTGGTGTAAAAACTACCCAAATGTTTTAGAATCTGTAATGCCGTCAAACTGCGACCTCAAGGCAAAAGAGCCCCTCTTGGTACTGCACTTTGTTTACGTTTCTTTGTTTTGGTTTGTATTGTATTTGTATTGCAACCCCTCCCGTATACCCACTCAAGTTCAATCCACTCATCAAAATGAAAGAAAAGAAATGTAAACAAAGTGCAATACCATGTGCAATACTTTTGCCTATAGAGGTCGCTGTTTGACGGCATTACAGTTTCTACTTTTAAGTCAATGTAATAAAAGAAAAAAAATTATGAATTAGAAAATCAAATACCCTGATAGGATAGTAGGCTACTCTTGTAAATATTAAAGTAGAAATTCTACTTAAATAAGTACTTGATATCAAATGTATTCAATTTAAACAAAGGTAAACTTTCTTCATGTCATGTATTCCTGGCCAAATTCCCAATCAGGTCTCTGATATCAAGGCCACCTAATCATCTCTTCCCCTTAATTGGCTGATATCAATCCCTGTCTCCTGAGCCGTTCAACCATTGTGTGTAGTGTAATGTGTGCCGGGTGCCAGTGTGTGGTAGTCAGTGTGTAGTGTGATGTGTGCCTGGTGCCAGTGTGTGTGGCAGCCATTGAGCCTGCGTAGCCCAAGGTTGGGTGCTGCCAGTGGTGGTGAAGGAGGCAATTTCCACCCTACATTGTGGGGAGTGCTTTGAGTGTCTAGAAAAGCTCTATATAAATGTAATGAATTATTATTATTATTATTATTATTGTTATTACTATTCATATTTTGGTACAAAGAAGCATTCTGTCTTTGATACGTCACCCTCCAGTGGAGCCTTTGGGCTGGTCGTCCAGTAATGGCTGCCCTGATGGCTTTGTTGTTGGCTGGTTCAAAGTTCAAAAGTATATTCTCATAAATGTACATCAAATATGTATGCAAAACCGTTTATTACGAGTAAACGCGTGCTACCTGGTGTTACCGATAAATGTTACAGAGTATATAGTAGGATATCTCCTTTGAAATGTAAAGAATTAAGTCCCCTAAAATGGAAATACTTTCAAGGTACAACTACTGTACCTCCATACAGTGGGTAAAAGCACTTACTTTCATACAACTCTTAAAGCCACAAAGAATGGATTGCACGGAGCAAGTTGCACCCTTACTTACAATTCATTATGAATTGAAAATGGGGGACCCTGATGTAAACAAGACGAAAGTCTTTCTCTGTTGTGTGTATTGAGCCGTACTGTATTGTACCCATTCTGCAATCTGTTAATACATAAATAAATAAATTTTTTTTATCACTTTTTCTCCCCATTTTCTATTTTTCTCCCATCCCAATTTCGTATTTCCAATTCTTCCCTCCCCTGTCTTGAACGTTGCTAGACTATACCTCCCACTGGTCGGCTGTAGTGAGGACAGAAGCCTTGCATCACGTGTCCCCTCCGGTACACGAGGAGGCAGCCTGTCGCATCTTTTCACCGCAGCAGCTCGAACTCTCAGTGGCGAGGAGTAACGTGTGGGAGGCTCACGCTGCCCCCGCTACTTCCTGCTTCCGTCGCACCGGCGTCACTAAACCGACCTGTAGGAGTCGCTGTCCACAACGTCCAATCCCCACCCACCGGCTTTCCCACCCTCTAACACTGCCAATTGTGTTAGTATGAACGACCGGCCAGCCGGTAGCAACGCAGAGAGCTGGGCTCGATACCAGCGTCTCCTGCGTTAGAGGCGAGCGCCTTGCCCACTGCCAATCAGCCGCCCCTGTTAATAAAATTTCCATTCAATCAATCTCAATCAAAATCTGGTGATTGATTGAATGAAAATTTTATTAACAGATTGCAGAATGGGTACAATACAGTATGGCTCAATACACACAATTGTTGCGGATGCAGACCAGAGAAAGACTTTCGTCTTATTTACACCAGGGTCCCCCATTTTTTATTCATAATAAATTGTAAGTAAGGGTGCAACTAGTAGCACCGTGCAATCCATTCTTTGTGGATCTAGCCCTTTAGTCTTTGGTTACTTCCCACCCCTGGAGGGCACAGCTGATAAAACATACCATGAAGAGTCAAACGAATTTCTGACCTCTGCTAACCCTGTTGGTACGTTCATATTGCAGCGTTGTAAAAATCCATCCTCAGTGGTATCATTTGAGAAGGGAAGCACATGCTGTCGAGCCCGCCTGGCTGGCAGGATTATCGTACTAAAACTATTCCCACAAACTATCTGCCATGAGAGGGTTTATGTTCATTGGTACGTTCCTTGTTCTAGGGAAAAGAAGATCTGAGTGTTGTCTGGCTCAACAACCGGTTTATAAATCTGCAGAGGATTGTAAAAAGTGCAGACGTTTAAAGTTTGACCACAGCTGCTTCTCCCAGCGTACGATATCGACATTGTCAGATTTGACCATCATCTCTCAATGTAAATTAATGACATCTTACCAATCATTTGATATAGTCTTATATCCACATTGCCACCTACCATCTACTGCCTTAAAGGACCAATAGGTGGCTGTTGATTTTGGGCAGAACGTCCTTAAAGGAACACGCCAACATTTTGGGAAATTAGCTTATCATCTTCTCCAGAGAGAGACAGAGAAGATAGATACCAGTTTCCTCTCTGTGTGTTCAGTAGAAAGCTATCTGGCTGCACGTTAGCCTAGCTTAGCACAATGAATCGAAGATAATTTCCCAAAATGTTGGCGTGTTCCTTTAAACCGAATTCCACAACACACTTCCCAATGAGAACGCCTCCTAACCCACGCCTTGCGAGGCTGCTAGCAGGCAGCTATGTGTTAGCAGCAGGCTTTTGTGTACGTGCGCAACTATTATGCACATAACAAGTGCGTGTGTCACTAGAGGGTTTGATAGACAGCTCGCTCGTTCCAATCATTTGACTTGGTCGTTCCTTTGATTGGATGCCATTGTTTTAGCTCCTGCCCCTTATCGGAATGGGGGTAATTTCGGTGTCAAACATCTTTCTTTTTCTTTATTTTTTTTGTATTATCGATTACTGTCAAGATATAATATAAAATATTGGCAAAAATCGGTGGCTGCCTATTGATCCTAATGTTTTTTTAAATTTTTTATTATTATCTTTTCCCCCCTCCTTTTTCAGATTTTTTCTCCCATCCCACTGTTAGTCGTTATGCCAATTCCCAACCTGGTTGTTGCGCACCCCCCTCTACTGTTGGTCCGGGAGGCCGGAGACTGTCACATGCTTTCCTCCGACACATGTGCAGCCAGCCTGGCAGCCAGCCTGGCAGCGCAGGCTCTCACTGGGAGAGTGTAACGTGTGGAAGGTCACACTACCTTTCTCCAGATCCTACCCTCGCTGTGCAGGCGCCCCGACCGAACTGTAGGGGTCGCTGTCCACAACGCCCAGGACCCACCCATGGCTCCCCTCCCCCTAACTCAGCCAAACGAGTTAGTATAGCGATCAGCCCGAGCCAAGGCAATGCTGACTCTCCGGGAGTCGAGACCGCAGCCTCTTGCATTGGTGAACGAGCACAATCTCCGCTACGCCACCTGACCGCCCCTTGATCCTAATGTTGATCAGAACCCAACATTAGTCCTTGACCTTCTGCGAGTCTTTAGTGGCCAGACTAGAACATTTTGGGGAAACAGTGACACAACAGCTTGTCTGGGATTTTGGTTAATGAGTCTCTATTGTTATGTTTAGCTCAACACGGTCTGAGCTAGAGAGTTCGTAGTCATGTCTGATCCTCAGATGTCCCATTATATTTTTAAGTGGTTCAATTATAAACCAAACCCTCCTTTAAGCAAGCATTGGTGAAACATTTCCTCAAACTCAGGTTGGACACACAGATAGATAGAGGAATATACATGCACACTTGTGTGCCACGACTCACGAGATAGTGCACGTGCCCAAGTGAACGTGCACAGATGAGAGTTGTTGTGAACTAATTTATACAGTATTGCAGTGAATTGGATTAGCGGTCATACTGTCACAACGGTCCTCACTCTCACTGTAGTAATGCTGAATGGTAATAGCATTAGCACTAGTTCATTAACACACGAGACGAGAGCCTTTGACGGACAAGCAATCTCTGGATATTGCTTAAAAACCAATTAGTTAAGCTCAAAACGTGCTTAGTGCTGAGGGCTTTTCATTATAGACCCATGAAACACATGGTTTGTGGAGGCAAGAGTTTAGTGTCAAACATGTTTGAATCACACACACACACACACGCACACACACACACACACGCACGCACGCACGCACGCACACACACACACACACACACACACAGACACACACGGACGCACACACAGACACACACACACACACACATGCACGCACACACACACACACACGCGCATACACATGCACATACATACACATAACACGCGCGCACAGACACACAGACACACACGTACGCACACACAGACACACACGCGCACGCACACACACACACACACACACACACACACACACACACACACACACACACACAGACACACACACACACGCACACACACACACACACACAAACACACACATGCACGCACACACACACACATGCATACACATGCACATACATACACACACGCACGCGCACAGACACACAGACACACACGGACGCACACACAGACACACACACACACACACACACACACACATGCACGCACACACACACACACACACACATGCATACACACACACATGCACGCGCACACACACACACACATGCATACACATGCACATACATACACACACACACGCGCGCACAGACACACAGACACACACGGACGCACACACAGACACACACGCATACACAGACACACGCGCGGACACACACACACACACACACACACACACACACACACACAATGTACGTATGTACTATTACACTTTAAATTTAGTGTAGAGGAGGAGGAGGCTTGAGGCGTTCTAGGTGTTTATGCCTTGGCTGTAAAAACTGTTCAGTTTGAATCTGTTTCCTACCAAATCCTAATGACATTACCGTAAATGTTTACAGTGGCAGACTGTTTACTGCACAAGCCCTCCCTCCACGGGACAGACTGAGTGCAGAGGGGAGGGGCTAAATCCCAAATGAGACGCGTCCGGGAATATCCCTAAAACATTTCCTCCTTAATCCTTTAATGAGGCTGATGCCTCTTACCCCTCTGCCCCCGCCCCCCCCTCTCTCCTCCCTGACCCTCCTCAACGCCTTCCATCCTAACCCCCACGCTGTCACAGTGGGGGGCTCTGATATAAGCAGCTTTTAGAGTACCGGTTGTCCCAATCCCTCAATCCCCTGAATGTAGAAATAAAGGAGAGACACAGGAAAGGAACAGATGAACAGTTCTGAACTGTTTGGCCGGGTACTTAGCAGGAGATAATACAGATAAGAAGAACCCCGACCCCTCAAGGTGGCTGGGTGGCGTAGCGGAGATTGCGCTCGTCACCAATGCAAGAGACTCCGGTATTGAATCCCAGTCTCAGCATTGCCTTCGGCTTGGGCCGGCCGTCGTACTGGCTCATTTGGCAGAGTCAGTGGGTGGAAGTCGATGGGTGGGGATTGGACGTTGTGGACAGCGACCCCTACAGGTCGGTTGGGAGACACCTGCACAGCAGAGACAGGAAGTGGCGAGGGTAGTGTGAGCCTCCCACGCGTTACTCCTCGCCACTGAGAGTCCGCGCTGGCAGGTGAAAAGATGCGACAGGCTGCCTCCTCGTGTGCCGGAGGGGACACGTGATGCAAGGCTTCTATCCTCTCTACAACCGACCAGTGGGGGGCATAGTCGAGCAACGTTCAAGACAGGGGAGGGGAGAATTGGATACACGAAATTGGGATGGGAGAAAAAATTGAAAAATAAGGAGAAAAAGTGGATAAAAAAAAATAAGAACCCCGACCCCTCCCCCTCTCGCCTCCTGAGCCCGGCTCATGCGCGAACGACGGTCAAAAACACGCTGAAATAAACCTAAACGCGTATATCTGTAACGACCTCCCCTGGTTGTTTCCCTATGTGCTTCCGCCATGAAAGGAGATAGGCCCCCACCTGTGCCGCTGTGCCCCGCGGTGTCGTACGACGTCTCCGTTTGCCCAACAGATCTCAGGCTACACCAGGTACCAGTGTGTTGCAGGACTCGAGTCCAGGACTGATTTTCAGGACTCGTGACTCGATTTTGGACTTGAGCACTGATGACTCGGACTTGGACTCGAGCGTTGACTGCATTCGGACTCGGAAGGTGCAGACGGTTGATATCGGTATCGGAAATTAAGAGTTGGACAATATCGGTATATTGGATATCGGTAAAAAAGCCAATATCGAACATCCCTACTAAAAACCAGAGGCGATCGAGCCTTTGCTGTGGCCCCCCGCGCCTCTGGAACAGTCTACCTGCTAACATCAGGTCTGCCCAGTCACTTGCCACTTTTAAAATCACTGCTTAATTTAAAAAAACACATATTTTCAGCCTGGCCTT
>NW_028174871.1:1225765-1233265 GCF_963971535.1 Notolepis coatsorum | reverse complement strand
GGTTTGAAACGGCCCAATAGAAGTGAAATTGTCACTTTCGTCACAGTTCTTTCATCGGTTCAAATGGGAATTCTCTCGCTGTATTATTTTTTTTTATCCACTTTTTCCTCCTTATTTTTTTTATTTTTCTCCCGTCCCAATTTTCGCCTCGCCAATTCTCCCCTTCAATTCTCCCCCCTCCCCTGTCTTGAACGTTGCTAGACCATGCCTCCCACTGGTCGGCTGCACAGTGAGGATAGAAGCCTTGCATCACGTGTCCCCTCCGGTACACGAGGAGGAGGCAGCCTGTCGCATCTTTTCACCGCAGCAGCGCGATCTCTCAGTGGCGAGGAGTAACGCGTGGGAGGCTCACGCTGCCCCCGTCACTTCCTGCTTCCGTCGCACCGGCGTCACCCAACCGACCTGTAGGAGTCGCTGTCCACAACGTCCAATCCCCACCCACCGGCAGGTTATACAATAAGAGCTTTTAGAACAAGAGTCAGCAGCATTAACACTATTACAACATCACTCACTGCTCTACGTGAATGCATCAGCCCGTTGTCTCCATATATTGTATATCACGGCGCTTTAAGGTCCGTTACAAACTCTAGAGCCCTCGCTCATCATTGTTTATTGTATTCCGAGGTCAATTAGCCTGGACTAAGACGTAGGCTTTAGTCATTTGTATGTGTTTATATATATAAAGCCATTCTAGGTAGACTACCCTGTTATTTATCTGTCTTGCTAACAGATAAATAACTTTTAATATTTGTAAAATCAAATATTGTTAAATGATGGTGTATATTGTATTGTGTGAGATGATGACTGAATAAACTACTACTACTACTACTACTACTACTACTACTACTACTACTACTACTACTACTACTACTACTACTACTACTACTACTACTACTACTACTACTACTACTACTACTACTACTACTACTACTACTACTACTACTACTACTACTACTACTACTACTACTACTACTACTACTACTACTACTACTACTACTACTACTACTACTACTACTACTACTACTACTACTACTACTACTACTACTACTACTACTACTACTACTACTACTACTACTACTACTACTACTACTACTACTACTACTACTACTACTACTACTACTACTACTACTACTACTACTACTACTACTACTACTACTACTACTACTACTACTACTACTACTACTACTACTACTACTACTACTGTACTACTACTACTACTACTACTACTACTACTACTACTACTACTACTACTACTACTACTACTGTACTACTACTACTACTACTACTACTACTACTACTACTACTACTACTACTACTACTACTACTACTACTACTACTACTAACTACTACTACTACTACTACTAACCAGAAAACAGGGCAAATATGGGTTACGGTCTCAGGACACTATACTTATGACTGTTCCGGAGTTCAGACTGAATTAATAAAGAAGGCCTTTATGTTTTCTCCACCATCTGCATGGAATAGTAGACTGTAAAATGAACTCAAAGTCCAGGGGATCTAGTCACACTTAATGAACTTAAACTCTAGGATCTAGTCACTCTCAATGAACTTAAACTCCAGGATCTAGTCACTCTTAATGAACTTAAACTCCAGAATCTAGTCACTCTTAATGAACTTAAATGAACTTACAGTGGGTGACAATATTGTCACAAGGAAAGAAGATACCTACCTGGGTTCCATCCTAGAGGCAAATCTTTCCTGTGACAAAATGGCATCCAATGTAATAAAAAAAGTCAACCAACGAACTCGATTCTTGTACCGGATCTCCTCACTGGTAAACAAGAATACCCTGAAGACTCTGGCAGGAGCACTCATTCAAGGGTACTACGACTATGCCTGCACCTCATGGTACCAAAGCACCTCAAAGGCGCTAAAAACTAAATTACAAACATCTCAAAACAAACTGGTCAGACTACTGCTTGACCTTACTCCTAGAACCCACCTCACCCCTGCCCACTTTGACAACCTAGGATGGCTTAGAGTAGAGTACAGCAACTTGCAATGGGCCTGGTCTACAAGATACACTACACGACCAAGGTACCCATGTACATGTCAAAATACTTCCCAAAGGTCAGTGAATACCACAATCACAACACCAGAGGGAGCTCCACAAATCATGTTAAACCCAGATTCGGCTCAAACAAGGGACTAAACACGCTTAGCAATTATGCCACATCAATGTGGAACGCCCTACCCAAAGCTGTAAAGGAATGTGAATCACTACCCACTTTCAAAAACACTCTCAAAAAACACCTACGGGACACTGCAATTCGAAACTGGCCCTGTAAATGTCCTAACACAACCCCCTCCAATGTACAGTAAATTACCAAGTATGGTCTTGTCAATACCTGGACAAGAGGCAGGGGAACTATGTGAGAATGCTGTTCATCGACTACAGCTCAGCATTCAATACCATAGTCCCCTCCAAACTCATAGCCAAGCTCAGGGACCTGGGCTTGAACTATGACCTCTGCCAGTGGGTCTTGGACTTCCTGACGGGCAGACCCCAGGTGGTAAGAGCCGGCAACTGCACCTCCTCATCCATCACGCTCAACATAGGGCCCCCCAGGGCTGTGTTCTGAGCCCCCTCCTCTACTCCCTGTACACACATGACTGCGTAGCACAGCGGAACAACAACACCATCATCAAATTTGCTGATGACACAGTAGTGGTGGGCCTGATCTCTGCCAACGACGAAAGGGCCTACCTGGAAGAGGTAGAGAACCTGTCACAGTGGTGTCAGGAGAACTGCCTCTCCCTGAACGTCAGCAAAACAAAAGAGATGATTGTGGACTTCAGGAGGTCGGGGTCAAGGACTACAGCCCCCTCAGCATCGACGGGGCACCGGTTGAGAGAGTGAACAGTTTCAAGTACCTCGGAGCCCACATATCCGAGGACTTGACATGGACCACACACATTGACAGTGTTGTGAAGAAGGCACGACAACGCCTCTACTTCCTCAGGCGCCTAAGGAAGTTCCAAGTCAGTCAGAAGATCCTTAGGAACTTCTACTCATGTACAATAGAGAGCATCCTGACCGGCAACATCACCTCCTGGTTTGGGAATAGCACTGCACAAGACCGTAGCAGACTACAAAGAGTGACACGTTCAGCCGAACGCACAATTGGAGGGGGGCTTCCCACCCTCCAGAACATTTACAACAAGCGGTGCAAGGGGAAGGCTAAGAGAATTATTAAGGACTCGAGCCACCCGAACAACTGCCTCTTTGAACTGCTGCGGTCAGGCAAGCGATACCGGAGTCTTAAGGCGAGCACAGAAAGACTCAGAAGAAGCTTCTATCCCCAGGCCATCAGGCTGCTAAACGAACAATAAACACTATGCAACAACCATCAAATGCACACAGCACACACACCCACACGCACACACTCACTCAAACAAACAACACACTGCAGCACCCACTCTCCACACTTTAGATCACACAAACACACTTTACACTTTATATTTATTGATAAAGGATTTGCACTACAACTCGTACACCTACTGTGAATTGTACCTAAATTGCACCTCGTCCCATTTCTGCCTTGCACTATATAGTATTGTATATTAGTACACTGCACAGTATTGTATATTGTATATTGTATGGTAACTACGTCTATTCTGCATCGAACATTGTACATATGTCTAAACTGAACACTGTGACCTAATTTTTTACTTCTAATTTTACTATGTTATTTTATTTCATACTTATCTTGTCTTGCACAGTCTCTGGAGCGTAACAGTAAGAAGCATTTTGTATAAAAGTATTCTGTACTTCTGTATGACAAATATTAAAGAAACTTGAAACTTGAATATTCCAATGTACAGTTTTGCTTGTACAGTAGTACAGTGTCCCCCACCGACCCCTCCTACCCAACCCCCCCCCCCCCCCACCCCCCCAACCTCCTCCAATGTACAGTTTCTACGTCAAATGTATATACTCTTTTTTCTGGACTCTTTTCGTATCACAAACAGTACTGTATTTGCAAATCTGGTATGTCATAAATGTATAGATGTAGCAGTACTGTCTATCTGTATGTTATGTATGTCATATATGTTACGATGAATTGAAAATGGGGGACCCTGATGTAAACAAGACGAAAGTCTTTCTCTGGTCTGCATCCCCTTAACAATTGTATGTATTGAGCTGTACTGTACTGTACCCATTCTGCAATCTGTTAATAAAGTTTTCAATCAATCAATCAATCAATCAATCAATCAATCAATCAATCAATCAATCTAGTCACTCTTAATGAACTTAAACTCCAGGATCTAGTCACTCTTAATGAACTTAAACTCCAGAATCTAGTCACTCTTAATGAACTTAAACTCCAGAATCTAGTCACTCTTAATGAATTTAAAGGCGCTATGAAAGCTATGGGAACAGACTCTATTGATGTTTGTAATTGTTTTAATTGAAATGGGATCACATGGCTCGCCTGCACTTTTACTGTAAAGCACTTGAAAGCTGATCTGTTTTTAATTATCTGTTTTTAATGCGTGCGTGTGTGCGTGCGTGTGTGTGTGTGTGTGTGTGTGTGTGTGTGTGTGTGTGTGTGTGTGTGTGTGTGTGTGTGTGTGTGTGTGTGTGTGTGTGTGCGTGTGTGTGTGTGTGTGTATATATAGTTTTACGGTAATGCTATTGTATCTGTTAACCCACATTCGAAACATCCTCTGTGTTAATATTGTATGTGTAGTATGACTCACAACCATAACTGAATGACTCCCAATGAGCTGATTGCACTAGTGTTTATGTCCTTAATGTACTTTGTATTTATTGTGGACATAAATAAAGCATTTCAAATGTGTGTGTGTACTGTATGAAACTGATGTACTGCTGCCATTGGAAAAGATATTTTAATCTCAAGGTTTTAATAAAGGTTAATGAAAAAGTAATGACAAAGCATTGCTAGGAGCCGGCGATTAGATGGGATGAGATGAGATGCCCCCCCCCCCCTTGTTAATGCAGATTATGAACTATATCTTATTAGTGATAATAATAATAATAATAATAATAATAATAATAATAATAATAATAATAATAATAATAATAATAATAATAATAATAATTCATTTATTTTGTATAGCGCTTTTCAATGACCCAAAGTCGCTGACAATAGGCAAAAAAATATAAGGAAACATAAAACCACAGGGAAACGGAGAACAATAAGAATACACAAGAACATAAAACCACGAGTAACGGATAACAAATACAGGAGTCGGTAGGGGAGACAGTCGGGAAGAGAGTAAGGGAAACCGAGGGGGGTGAGGGGGGGGCAGGAGAGGAGAGAACGTGGGGCAGGGGGTGGGTATAGGTTGGAGGAGGGTGGTTATGGGTAGGGAAGGTTGAATGCTTGGGAGAACAGGTAGGTTTTGAGTCTGGATTTGAAGGTGGAGAGTGAGGGAGAGTCTCTGGATGGTCTGAGGGAGGAGGGTGTTCCAGAGTCGGGGTGCAGCTCGTGAAAATGCCCCCGGTCACCAAAACGTTTAAGTTTGGATGACCGGACGGTGAGGGAAAGAGTGGAAGAGGACCGGAGGGAACGGGTGGGGCGGTAGGGGAGAAGGAGGTCAGTCAGGTAGGGGGGGGCTAGGCTATGGAGGGCTTTGAAGGGCTTTACCTCCAAAACCAACCTCCTTTTTATCCTAGTGATTAAATAATCCATAGGTGTCATCATCATAAAACTATGACACCGCAACAACACTGGTTGAATTAATGACCCGCGCCGCTGCATCACAACAGAACACGCCGTATATACAGATCTAGTCTCCGGTATCAACCTCATCATCTTGTTTTTCCTGGAAAGATCCAAGCCGAGCCAAAGACATGTCGATGAGCAGATACTAGGAGGAGACACGCCAACGCCAACACCCTGGACTACAATACCCATAATTACTATGCACCCCCCCCCCCCACACACACACACACCCCCCTATCAGCTGCCAATCACTAGAGAGTGGTCGATCTCCCCGGTCCGTGCATATTCAGTGCGTTCCACTCTACTTCCTGTGTGCATCGGTAAGCTCGGTTTCCTCACAGTGTATCGGGTGATATGGGCTCTGACTCAGCGTGGGCTCGTCGTAGTAACCGTGGTGGGTGCTGTACTGTAGTTAATTCTGTTTCATTATGTATGGGTGGGTGGGGGGTGTGTGTTGATCGTGTATGTGAGTGGGCGTGATGATTACCGTCAGCGACATCATCCAGGGGGAAAACGTTGGTCTACTTAATGATGTTCTTCTGTGAGTTCTATTACACAGGTCTACGTGAGAAACGTCACTTATCTTGCCTGCCTGTAGGCCTCTGTGTCTTGCTATAGCTAGAAGAAGCACCCATGGTGTGTGCATGTCCTCCTACCTCATATGAATATAAACGTGATCATTTTATATTTGGGGCTCAAATACACACTGTGATTTGATGAATTTGGGTGGATGGGTAGATAGATGGGGGTGGTGTGTGTCAAGTCAAGTCAAGTCAAGTCAAGGGTTTTATTCGTCACGGCATACAAGGCATACAGTGAAATGCGGGTGGTCATGCCCGCAGCGATTGTGCAATAATACAAGTAATAAGAATAAGACGTAACAGGTATAATGTACATAAAGTTTACAAAATGCATGGTAAAAGACATGCTAAGGTCCTGCGATAGCGCAATACAGTGTTAAGCTACGGATGAGGCACTGGGTCTTATGTACACTACTATACAATGCTATACTATATAATGATACAGTTATACTATATATCCTTATGCTATCTTGCCATATCCATCTATTTACTATACAAGAACCACTCCCGTTCTTTTTATTTTTATAAAAAAAATTTGTGACCTTTCATTGTGTAAAGTGACCGTTGAGTGTGAGCGTGTGCAGCATGTGTGTGTGTGTGTTCATGCAAAGTGACTGTTAGTGTGTGAGCGTATACAGTGTGTGTGTGTGTGTGTGCTCATGTGTGCTCGTGTGTGGAGACTTCAGTGTTCAAGACCTGGGGCCTGGGGAAGAAGCTGAGCCGAAGTCTCTCTGTCCTAGTAGCTGGTGTGCGCAGGCGTGCGCGTGTCTGTGTGTGTGTGTGCGTGTGTCTGCGTGGTGTGTGTCTGTGGTGTGTGTGTCTGCGTGTGTGTGTGTGTGTGTCCCACCTTGTCTTAAGGAGACGTACTTCCCGTTGGCCGCGATCAGACCACCTGCGGGTGCTCTCCTCCAGGTCGAACAGGCTCGTCTTTGCCCGGCTTGTGGCAGCGTCCCGACCTCAAAGGTGCCCGTGGGCCCCATGGGCGGGCCCCATGGGCGACAGGTACCTCCCCTCGCAGTCCTTAAACGCCAACTTGCCGCACTTCAGCTCCAGCGTGAACGCCGTGGCGCGCCCGCCCTGCGCCAGCAGCTTGCCGTCGTTGCCCAGGAAGCGGCCGTCGCACGTCTTCAGCGCGTACTTCCCGTCGCGGTAGACGAGGGTCAGCAGGGCCGCCACGCCCCACGGGATGTTGCGGTCCACGGCCA
>NW_028174871.1:1216719-1225565 GCF_963971535.1 Notolepis coatsorum | reverse complement strand
GATCGCTCGCACAGCCACACATAGGGCAAACGCTGATATATAGGTGAAAACGGCTATGATTATCCCAAGACTGGTAAAATAGATTCCTTACCTTAGATCAGATGTTATTCAAAAAGATTATTCCAATTCCTGATTGCCATTCCAAATATCGATCACGCTTATTGATTACAGTGTTGGGTACTGTAAATACATAATCCACGCGTTTTCCGGGCCGGCGATCACTTGGTCTCTTCAGTTGGCCTTGACGGAAAAGTGACATGAGGAAACTGGCCCCCCCCTTCAGCAGTCTAAAGTAATGGGGTGCAGTACCACAGGGAGAGACGATAGGGGGGCGGTATCTTCCCAATTGAGCTCAGAGAGAGTCTGCAGGCTTGATTGATGAAATATGAATTCAAATCGCCAATAAAAAAAATACGACAAGGTCGGCATGAACTAATGACAAAAAGCGTGGCTGGCATCCAAAGTGTTAACGATTGTGTGTATTGAGCCGTACTGTATTGTAGCCATTCTGCAATCTGTTAAATAAAGTTTTCATTCATTCATGCATGCATTCATTCACGCATGTTTGTGATGTGATAAGCGCCCTGGTCTGAACCACCGACCTATATAGTACGAGGTGTTAACCCTGGCTATAAAGTACTCTAATACTCGACTCTAATCTCTTGACCTACTTCCTGGGTCACGTGCGACATAGTAGTATGTCACAGCCCCATATGTTTCTTATTTATATTTCTCCCAAGTTCAAATCAGAGCCGCCTTTGCTTTGGGACACACCCTGTACTTTTATTGATCCCATTCCAGTCATTCAATGCACCTGTCAAACCTCTCTCTCTCTCTCTCTCTCTCTCTCGCTCTCTCTCTCTCTCTCTCTCCCTCCCCCACTCTCTATTTCCCTCTCCCACTCTATCTCTCCCCATCTCTCTTTATCTATCTATCTCTCTCCCTCGACCCTCTCTCCCCCCTCTCTCTCCCCCACTCTCTCTCCCCACTCTCTCTCTCTTTCTCTCTCCCTGTCTCTCTTTCTCCCTCTCTCCCCATCTTTCTCCCTCTCTCTCCCTCCCCCACTCCCCCCCTCTCTCTCCACCCCCAAACCTCTCTCTTTCTCTCTCCCTCTCCCCTTTCTCTCTCTCCCTCTCTCTATATATATCCCTCTCTCTCCTCCCCAACTCTCCCCCCACTCTTTCTCTCCCTCTCTCCCCCCATCTCTCTCCCCCTCCCATTCCCCCCCCCTTTCTCTCTCTATCCCTCTCCCTCTCTCGCTCTCGCTCTCCCTCTCCCTCCCTCTCTCTCTCTCTCTCTCTCTCTCTCTCTCTCTCTCTCTCTCTCTCTCTCTCTCTCTCTCTCTCTCTCTCTCTCTCTCTCTCTCTCCTCTCCCTCTCCCTCTCTCTGTCTCTGTCTCTGTCTCTGTCTCTGTCTCTGTCTCTGTCTCTGTCTCTCTCTCTCTCTCTCTCTCTCTCTCTCTCTCTCCCTCTCCCTCTCCCTCCCTCCCTCCCTCCCTCCTCCCTCCCCTCCCTCCCTCCCTCCCTCCCTCCCTCCCTCCCTCTCCCCCTCCCTCCCTCTCCCCCCCCCTCCCTCTCTCTCTCCCTCCCTCCCTCCCTCTCTAGTGTGGGATAGTGCTGGGGACTCTGTTACTCTTCTTCTGTTCCTGATGACCCACCAGTCCTGCATGTTCCTGGTCCACACGGCCAGCAGCACCAAGCGCCGGACCTACGCCGGACTGGTGAGTAGTTCAGATGTTCCAGTGCGTTTGCATCGCATCGCATAACCTGCATGTTCGCAACCAGGTGTGTGATATGATTAATAATGCTGCCCCCCTACTTTGGTCTATGCCATTTATTAGTGATGCACCAATGTGAAAATTGTGGCCGATATACCCGATATTAATATTTCTGTTCTGGTCGATACCGATATTTACTAGGGATGCTCGATATTGGCTTTTTTACCGATACACCGATAATTTGTCCAACTCTTAATTTCCGATACCGATATCAACCGATACCGATATATGCAGGGTTCCCCCCCCAAAAAACTGAATAATTTCAGGTAGTTAACATTACATATCTCTTGTTGTGTAATTAACACAACATTATGCATACTTTGACAATAAATCAAATCAGAATTTGTTCTTACTTGCTTGCCTGGGTAAATAAAGGTTAAATAAATGTAAAAATATATATATATATATTTTAAACCGATACCGATATTTTCCGATAGCACATTTTTATGCCAATATCGGCCGATAATATCGGACATCCCTAATATTTACCGATGTTGATATCTCTGTATACAAAAAACTTTTTTATGATAATCAAATAAAGAGCTATTTTCCAAAACGCATTTAAAAAAAAAACTTTTGTAACTTATTTCAGAAATTACTGATATTTTGAAACTATTTAAGGCCAAAACATGTAAATTCTTTTTTATTTTATTTATTTATTTTTACATCTGCCCATATCGGCCCTATCTTGATATCGGACCGATACCGATGTGTAAAAAAACTGCCATATCGGCCGATATTATATCGGCGGCCGATATATCGTGCATCACTACCATTTATCAAAGCCAAAATGCCATTTTGAGTGTTTTTTTTTTAAATCTCTGCCAGTGAGCCAAATGCTCTCATTCACACACTGATATGTGATGTCATCCTGCAGCTTACCATGCCTACGGGAAACCAGGAAAAACGCTGGTGGAGACCAGGTAATTCTGTTTGACTGTTCACAGTGTAATAAAGTAGTCCTACCTGATGCCTAGTAAGCCTAACATCTCCCATGGCTGTGTGTGTGGGGGGGGGCGTCGCCTTTACGTGAAATGTATGAAGAGCCAGGTTCAATCAAGGTGTGTGTGTCACTGTGTGTGTTACAATGACGTAGGGGTGGGCAATATGATATTAAATAAATATTGGGTACAGTTAATTAACAATACACTTTTTAAATGTATCGTGGACATTGTGATGTTTTGCACAAACCCTCATCCATACAGTATATGTGTGTGTATTTTTGGCTAAAGTGGATAGAAAACACTACTGTTCAAAGGTCTTAGTTTTTATATAAATTGTCTTAGATGTTAATAAATTATTTTCTGTATTAGTGTGTCAGTAGACTACTCTTTTAAATGTTTTGAAACTGTTAATTTAATTATCTTTGAAAGCATCTTCATGGTTTAATGCAGACATATGTTTCAGGGACTATCATAATCATCATATTTGCGTGACCGTATCCATCAAAGGGTTAAATCAAGCATTTTTAAGGGCTTTAGAGGAATAGTCAAATTATTGCGATATATATCGTGTATCGTGATAGAGCCAAAAAATATCGTGATATCATTTTAGAGGCCATATCGCCCAGCCCTGAATGACGCCATAACCCGGTGGGTTTCTCTGGGGGGTTCCTCTTGGGCAGACTGGTAGATGTATGGCTTTGTTTCCCACATGGAAGACAGACTCATTGTTTTATAATCGCACAAGTCATTCTGTATCTGAATTACGAGGCAGCAAGCAAGGTACTTGTTGAATGTGTAAATTAGGGCTGCACGATTAATCGATTTTAAATCGAAATCGCGATTTGGAATGATGCAATTATCAAATCGCAAAAAAAGAAAAATATCGCATTTCTTTTATTTTTTTTTATTTTTTATTTTATTTAACCAGGAAGTCCCATTGAGATACAAGATCGGTTTGGGAGAGGGAGGTAAGGGGTTTTAGATTGTGTGTTGTGAAGTTTAGACTTCAGAGAGGGAGAGTAAAGTACAGAAGAAAAGGTACCGTTGGGCGCCGGTATCGATTCCCAGGTAAAAAGAAACATTTTCAGGCTCGGTGTCCTGAAAAGACCCACCGCCTAGGCCAGATGCAAGCCGCATTTTACAATAAACCTCTGTGGGACTGTTAAAAAAAAGAAAAAAGCAAAGCAAATTTGATCGCAATCGCAATATCTGTCAGAAAAATCGCAATTACATTATTTCCCAAAATCGTGCAGCCCTAGTGTAAATGTAATCGGTCTCATGTTCTCTCTCTCTCTCCAGTATGATAGGTCTCATGTTCTCTCTCTCTCTCCAGTATGATAGGTCTCATGTTCTCTCTCTCTCTCTCCAGTATGATAGGTCTCATGTTCTCTCTCTCTCTCTCCAGTATGATAGGTCTCATGTTGTTCTCTCTCTCTCTCTCTCTCTCTCTCTCTCTCTCTCTCTCTCTCTCTCTCTCTCTCATTATGATAGGTCTCATGTTCTCTCTCTCTCTCTCCAGTATGATAGGTCTCATGTTGTTCTCTCTCTCTCTCCAGTATGATAGGTCTGATGTTGGGGACCTGTATTGCCTTCTATGTCGTCATCGCCGACCTAGGATCCAATTTCTTTGCCCAGCTGTTGGGTTTACAGGTACGAGATCTTGAATAATATTGTTCAATCAACTGAGCGTTCTGCAATACTTAACGTGACCAGAGACGACTTCTCTATCTGAGCAGCCTGTTGCACCACAGCTTCCTGTTCTCCCAGTTATAGTTTGTTCCAAGTATGACTAAGGGATGATCCACCAGTAGGTGTGTGTTAAACTGTTTGCAAGGCCTTAAAAAAAAAGAAAAAATTATTTTTGTATTATCTTTTCCTCCTTTTTCCGTTTTTCTCCCATCCCAATGTTAGTCGTTATGCCAATTCCCACTCCCCTTCCTGGTCGTTGCGCACTTTACCCCCTACCGTCGGTCTGGGAGGGCGGAGACTATCACATGCTTCCTCCGACACATGTGTAGCCAGCCCACCACTTCTTTTCACCTGGCAGCGCGGACTCTCACTGGGGGAGTGTAACGTGTGGAACTTAGGGTCACACTACCTCCCCCAGATCCTTCCCTCGCTGTGCAGGCGCCCCGACCGAACTGTAGGAGTCGCTGTTTTTACAACGACCAGGACCCACCCTCGCCGGCTTTCCCACCCGCTAACTCTGGCAATTGTGTCAGTATGGACGGCCGACCAACCCGGAAGCACCACAGCCGGATTCGATCCCACTGTCTCTGTGGTGGTAGACGGACGCTACCCGGCCGCCCTGCGAGTCCTTTTAACGCACACCTACAAGTCGATCCTTCCACTTATACCATGGTCATTTTCCAACAATATAAAATAAAAAGAAAACATTGGCAAATATTTGGTGAACGTTGCCATTAGAGAGGGTTTTCCTTCCCCGGTCGTTAGTTTACTAATCAAGTTGATTATTCAGCTGTTGCTCGCCGCAGTTGATAACGAGTAAAGCTTTGACAGCTGTGCTCTTTTAATGTCGCTATGGTTACAGGCTGGGTAGCAGATGAATTTAGAACGGTGATTAACTTGAGCCCAACTACATCATCATGTGCATTAAACGGTTTTTAACCTTGTAATCTGCCCGGGCCAATTCGGAAAGGAGTATTCATCACCCAAGACCACCATCATGGTATAATAAGAGCATAAAAATCACCTTTCAATCAATTCAGGAAGTGAATTTTCTTGAGAAAATGTAAAAAAAAAAAACATTTGGCAAGAGAACGTTGACCGATCCAACCTAACAGATGTTTTCATTAGGGATGCTCGATATTGGCTTTTTTACCGATACCGATATACCGATATTGTCCAACTCTTAATTTCCGATACCGATATCAACCGATACCAATATATGCAGGGTTATAAAAATGTAAAAAAAAATATATATATATATTTTTGAAAACCGATATCGATATTTTCCGATATCACATTTTAATGCCGATATCGGCCGATAATATTGGTAGGCCGATAATATCGGACATCCCTAGTTAGCCCTTTACTATCACACAACCGACGGCGATGCTCCATCATTAGCATCATTAGCTCCGCATCCGCGGAGCTAATGATGCTAATGATGGAGCATCGCCGTCGGTTGTGTGATAGTAAAGGGCTAACCTTCTGTATTGTCACAGTAACAGGGTTAAGAATGAATGCTCTCATCCTTTGCAATAAACGCCCATGTCAGTTTACATTATTATTGTTGTCATCATCATCATCATCATCGTCGCCCAGGTGACGGGTGGGTTCCGCATCCTGCTGCTGGTGGCCGTGTCCCTCTTCATCGTGCTGCCGCTCAGCCTGCAGAGGAACATGATGTCGTCCATCCAGTCCTTCTCGGCCATGGCGCTCATCTTCTACACGCTGTTCATGTTCACGGTGAGTCAACATCGTCGAAACAGATTGTTTTTTTAATCGGTTCATATCCTTTTTATAGCATTTCGAAAAGCTATCGTTTTCTCGAAAAATTTCAGGAAAATTGAAAGATTCCGTCATAAACGGCATTTATTGGAATATTCTCGAATACACTAGACACGTTGTCATTTGTCGGCCTATTTATGAATCGTTTTCAAATAAACGCTAGATTGTTGATAGTATATGTGTACTTATGCACGCTATAGAAGCGAGCTGAGAAATCGATTATCTTATTTCCTCAACAGCACACACACACACATATACACATACGGGACACGCTGTTATCTCAGTGAAGACAGGTCTGATTATCCTAAAACAGGTAACATAGACTCCTTACCTTAGATCAGATGTTCCAATTCCTGATCGTCATTCCAAATATCGATCGCGTTTATTGATTGATTATTGGCTGCTGTATATATATATTCCAGGCTGCTTTCCATCTCGCGATCACTTCCCTCTTCATCAGATCCCTCGCCAGCATAGTGGAGCCAGTAGGCTCCCCCCCACAGATCCACCAGGGTAATCGAATGGCCTGCAGTTACACAGGGATAGACGATAGGGGGCGCTTTTTTCCCATCGGAGCTCCTAGAGGGGCTGCTGTACCAACGGGAGACTCGGTTGATGAAATATGAATTCAGATCGCTAATAATAATAAAAAAAAAAAAACGACAATTGGCTTCGTCGGCACTCAACAGGGGGGCATGCAATAACGACATAACACGTCGCTGGCACTCAAAGTGTTAAGTGCAGACTAACCTTAAACTTGAGGGTATCTACAATCATCAGGTGAACGGTGTAGGAAGTACACCAATTTATACGTGCCTCCTCTTTTTTAAGTCCACTGTGGTGGTGGTGTACAGAGCTAAAACTGTGACCAAATATTTATGGACCTGACTTAGTGTAAGCATTGAAATACATTGTACATGTTGGTCTTCTCGTAGGCTATGCTGACGATAAGAAAGATATAAAACTACACTGGCCTTATTATAGTGTGAGTTGATCAGTCGGTTATTATTATCTTTCTTTTCCATGATGAAATAATGATAAGCACCTCTCGGGTAAACACCAGATTCAAAGGAGCTCCTTCTGCATAGCTGCATGTGGAAAACTGGTTATTTTAACGTCACATCTTCACACAAGAAGTACAGAGATTAAAATTAAGATAAGATAAGTTATTCCTTCATTGATCCCCTTGGGGGAGATTCAGGCATCATAGCAGCACGGGGGAGGGGAGGTACAGGTATGGGCAGGGTAATAGTAGAAATACATAAATATAGGCACTACAATTTGAATATGAAAATATGCAATATATAACTATAATATATACATTTGTATGTTTTGGTTCCTCGACCTCACAGCAGCGATTGCATTTGATTTAGAATAAAATGGAAGAAAATCAAATGAGGCCGGTGGAGTTTAGATTGAAGTAGCCGTGTAAAAATAAAGTAGTATTAAGGACATGGCTCAGTATATAATACTGTATGAATATACAGACATATAGTGCAGTGATAATTGTGTGGATATAGTGTGTGCAGTAGATCATAATAATACTAGCTTTATTTATATAGCATCATTCATACAGATTGCAGCTCAAAGTCCTTTACACAAAAGACTAAACGAAAGGATAAGAAAAAAATCATTAAAGTGATAAAAATGGTTATAAAACAATTGGACAAAAAGATAGTAAAACAGACTAACCGTAAGCCAATAACATAAGGCAATAAAAAATTACAGAAAATGATAGACTGAGAAGTAAAATGGTTAAAATAATAATAATAGCAATATTAGACGGTAAACAATAAGAACAAATAAAATAAGACATAAAAACGCACAAATAAAATGATAACTACATAAAATAATGGTACAAATTATAATAAAATATTTAAGTAAAAAATAATAGAAAATAAAGAAATAAGACAATAAAAGGGCTGACCCCTATTAGTCGACTAATCGGTCGAAAGGAGCCGTAGTCGACTGGCCAACCTCTTAGTCGAATATATATAAATTTTTTTTTTTTTTTTTTTTTTTTTTTATATCATTCTTTCCAAAAGAAAAGAGGCCTAGAAGCGTGGCTAACGCTAATGGTGCGCATACCAGAGGCTAACTGCCTAAGAAAACAGGCACAGAGGCACTGAAAGAGGATTTCACCCGTCTAATGAACACACTAGACTAGACAAATATCAACATGTATCCATCAGTGGACCAATTGCATGCTTTTGCAGAGGACAAGAAGCTTCAGTCGACTCCTTCAGACATTAAGCACCCCCCACAGCCCAAATGGAATGATAAAAAAAAAATATATATATATATATATATATATTTTTTTTTGTCGACCAATAGTCGACTAACGGCAAATTTTGGCCAATCATAGTCGACCATCCAAATCCTTAGTCGGGGACAGCCCTAAGAATGAATATAATAATTCATTTAAAAATTTAAAAAGGTAAGTTTTGAGCTTAAAAAAAAAAAAAAAAAAATTCTTTGCCAACCGAGTCTGCTGTCCTAATGACCTGCGGGAGAGTGTTCCAACGTTCTGGGGCCTAGTAGCTATAGGGGTGTAACCATGTGACCGCACAACCATTCATTTAGATTATTCAGGCAACGATTCAATCAGTTAATTCCCCCAAAAAATTTGAATACACAAATGTGGCTGGGGG
>NW_028174871.1:1204219-1211719 GCF_963971535.1 Notolepis coatsorum | reverse complement strand
CTATGAGAGCAAGGCCCGATTGGGCTGTAATTGACGTCAAATCGATCTTACCCAAAAAGGATCCCAAAAAGGATTTCCCAGTTATCGATCGCCATCTGGTAGATCCATATGTCCATTGGCTGATGCTATATTCCTTTACTGCATACTGAATTCAGCGTCCCAAAAACTATTCCAGGCCATCGGCTACACGCATAGCTTTAGGCTAACAGAAAAGCCCATTCATAATAAAAAAAAAACACCGGTCTGTAACAGGGAACACTGCATTATCGAGACAGCGCCCCTATGAGGATCTGGCCAGTAATGCACTTTTCCGAATTCCAAGAGTAGGGTAAATCTGCAGTGCCGCTCGGTGACATTGAGTAGGATATTACAATGGAATAAAAGCCAAAACAACCTTGCCACGTTTATATACGTGGTCGGTCGTCAAGCGGTGGATCCGAAACACGTATATATACGTGGTTGGCCCCCGAATGTGTTAAGGGAAAGCAGTTTCTTTCTTTAAGCACAACTATTTAATTACCAAGCATATCTGACCTACGTTGAAATGGTTTTTACTAACTTTAATATACTTAAAAGTCTGCACTGTGCTGCTATATTATGTAGGAAAATATACAAATATCGGATCGGGACTCTGCATCGGCAGATACTCTATATTAAATGCCTGGGGTTGAAAAGCTTGATTTGGACATCCCTAGCCATAATTGCTACCAACTAGCGATGTCCGATATTGGCATTCAAATGTAATATCGGAAATTATCGGTATCGGTTTAAATATAATTTATTTTTTATTATATATGTTTTAACCTTTTATTTACCCAGGTAAGCAAGTAAGAACAAATTCTTATTTTATGTATTGTCAAAAGTATGCATAATGTTGTGTTAAAATTCCATGACATATCGGTATCGGTTGATATCGGTATCGGAAAAATTAAGAGTTGGACAATATCGGTAAAAAAAAGCCAATAATATCGAACATCCCTATAATTACTACCAACCCAAGACTCGCCGGAGTGGCATGTGGTCGTAGGCTCCACTGGAGGGGGATGGGCTTCACTGGAGGGGGAGGGGCTTCACTGGAGGGGGAGGTGTGACTCCAGTGAGATGGAGGTGTGTCTTCACCCCCCACACCGCTCTGCCTGCCGCAGCTACAACACGGGCTCTGTGAGGGTGGAGTGAGTTAGTGATGGAAGAAGAAGAAAACGGAGGGAGGGTGATGTTGGAGAGAGGAGGGGAGGCTGCTTATTCGCTGTCGTGCTCCCCACCCACCTGTCTGCCTAACCAATCGGCTTCTCCATCCCTGTCCTGCCGCCTTTTTAAAGACGGCATTAATAAGAGCATGATGAAAAAGCTGATTTCCTTCTTCTTACGGACATTAGAAGCGTTTACTTTTCCCCTCTGTATGTAAGCAGTCCATTGACCCCCCCCCCCCCCCCCCCGCAGTCTAATCAATTCACGTCATCCCTCCATCCCTCCGTCCACGCATCCCTCCATCTTCCCTCCTCCTCCTCCTCTGCATGCTCTGTCGCCGCTCTCTGCTCTGTCCTCATCGCCTTGTGTGGCACACGCTCCGGGGCGCTGGGCGGGGGGGGCTGGGGGGGGGGGGGGGCTGGGCTGGGCTAGGGCTACTCTCGGGGCGGACCGGGGGGTTTTGAAGGGTGTGAGGGCGGGGGCTTGGGGGCTTATCGTTGATTGGGACGTGGTGATGGTGGGGAGGATTGGGGAATGTATATAACGGGGGTGTTTTGGGGGGAGGAGGGGGGGACTTCTAAAGCCAAATGACTGGGTGAGATGAGGTCGCTGTTGGTGGTGGTGGTGGTGGTGGCCAGGGTGGGGCGAGAGTGTGAGAGAGAGCGAGCGAGCGAGGGTGTGAGTGAGGTAGGTGTCGGGAGGAGAGGGCGACCGTGGTGCTGAGACTTTAATTATTATAATCACACAACTGAGCCAACATAACATTACTGTACGGTGGGCGTGTGTGTGTGTGTGTGAGAGAGTGGGGTTGTGAGAGTCGAGAGAGAAAGTGTGTGTGTGTGTGTCTGTATGCATGTTTTTAAATGCTCGTCGTGTGTATCCGTTTATATGCTCTTCTTGCATGCGTGTGCGTTGTGTGTGTATGTGTTTATATGCTCCTGTGTGTGTGTGTGTGTGTGTGTGTGTGTGTGTGTGTGTGTGTGTCCCAGGCCCACTAGCGGCGGCGCTGAGTGATATTTGGCAGCGTGGTTTCTTGGCCTGTGGTCAGACGACGGAGCGAAGCCGAGCGCTCTGCGAGGCGGCAGGCAGCTTTAAGCCAAAACCACTACAACACACTGGACAAGCGCCATCCTGCACAGAGACACACACTGATGTTATTCACGGGGCCTCCTGATTAAACGGCTTTCAGCACATTGGATTTTTATTACATTCTATGAAACGTGTTTACTTTCGGTTAAAACATTACTTAACATCGGCATTACGGCGGCACAGGGCCGGCCCTGTTGTGTTTTTGGCTGCGCCGTTTGAACCGCGAAGGGCAGTTAGCCTCCATTAGAGGGACAAAATAAAATAAATAAGGGGGGGGGGTGGGGGGGGGATAATGAAAACGACCCTCTGTGTGGCGCTGCCGCCAGCCGCCGCTCTCGGCGCACTTTGGGGGCAGAAAGGGCGGCCATGCCGGAAGACACACACACACACACACACACACACACACACACACACACACACACACACACACACACACACACACACACACACACACTATGGCCTGCATGCTTCTAAAGGGGGAGTTCACAAAATTAAAAAAACATAATAATAATTTCGGTGTGTGACTTGCCGAGGTTTGGAGTTCTCAGCCGTAGAGAGATGTCTGCCGTCACGCCCGACACGGTGGAGCGAAATAGTCATTATTTTGTTAGCACTCGAACCGCCAAATTTATTTTTGGGGAATTTGAAGCTTCGGGGGCCGAGATTCGATTTTAATTCGAAGCTTCGAGATTAAAAAAATATATATACTTTTTTTATTATTATTATTTTAAATGTTTGTTGTTGTTGTTGTTGTTGTTGTTGTTGTTGTTGTTGTTGTTGTTGTTGTTGTGGGACTTGTACAGCCACTTTGTTCAACTTTGTCAGTGCTGTAAAGTTTAAACCTTTTTAAATCTTAGACAAACGAGACACTTTGCTTTCATGAAATATTGTAAGCTGTCATTTGAGGCTTTATAAAAGCAGCACAATGAACACAAATCTGTCAAGTGCCGAGTCCGACCTCGTCTTAAATAACAAACAGCATTGCTTGTTGTAGTTCACAAAGAGAGGCAGAGTTGATTTTGCACACAAAAAATATATATAATTTTTTTTTCTTTTTTAATATATTCAAATTTTATTTTCATATTCGAATCCCATGCCCATCGAACGAAGTATTTAAGACAGCCCTAACATTATCACAGCAGCATCGTTTTTTTTTAGAAATCATGGAACGGTCACTCGATATGATCCACGGCAACCTATAAGATAAAGATATTACTTTATTGATCCCCATGTGGGAAATTTGGGCGTCATAGCAGCACGGGGGAGGGGAGGTATGGGCAGGGTAATGGTGGAGAAAGACATAAATATAGGCAATGAAATTTGATCTGAATATAAAAATATGAGGCAAAGATAAACGGTGTGTATTAAACAATATGATCAACTCTGAATATAGAAATATGACGGAGAAACAAACGGTGTAAACATGTTGGGTGCAGATGAGGGGGTCTCTCGGCTGTGAAGCGATTAATTGAGAACTTTATTCGCTGCCAGTAATTTACAAAAGAAGTTTGTATGTAGTTCAGAAAGTGGGGAGAGCGGGAGGACATTTGATTTTAATAAACATCAAGTTTGCACCGACCACTCGGAAGCAGATGTGTCCTTCAGTGACGGGAATACAAATGTGGAATTCTCTCTAAAGGGATGTAAAAATATTTATCTATAATTTTTTTTTTTATAAGATGAAAATAATTAGACGATATGAAGACTACGAAAAGGATTGGACTCTGGAGTTATCTTTTGCTTATCTTTTGCTTTTCTACATTTGTTGCTCGTTTTTGTTCTAGTTGTTTTGTTTTGTGTTTAAATTTGCACTTTAGTGCAAGGAATGGTTGTATGCGCTGTTCATTTGTTGCTTGTTTTTGTTCTACCGTAATTTTCGGACTATAAGCCATGCCTTTTCCCCCCATTTTTCGACCCTGCGGCTTATATAACGGTGCGGCTTATATGTGACTCGACGTGACCAAACCCGAAAATGTAAAAATCGAAATATTGCTTTTTTGACTGCATTGAAATGTTATTTATCTGTTCCCTTATTTGCTAAACTTAATACAACTTGTAAATGAGTTAATTCTTGTTATTTGTCCGACAGTATTGTGTCCCAATGCTAATTACATATGGTAATTAAACATTAAAACACCTGCGGCTTATAGTCCAGTGCGGCTTATATATGTACACATCATTCAATTTAGCTGCTGCGGCTTATAGTCAGGTGCGGCTTATAGTGCGAAAAGTACGGTAGTTGTTTTGGATTTGTTTAAATTAGCACTTTAGTGCAAGGAATGGTTGTATCATGCGCCAACCATCAAATTTACTTTATTTAATCGGATAGGGGGGCAGGTATTGATAAGAATTTATTCTTCTTCCTGCTCCTTTTCGCTTATGGGTGTATTTGATTATAATAACTAAATGAATGATAGGAATTTGTCTGTAATACACGACTACCACGTGCGAAAAAAAATAAAATGAACTATCGCGGTGGACGACGCACTCATCATTCACAGTGAAGCCGCTCACAGCGGTGGGCTGTGGACTTGGGGGAGTAGACCCGTATCGTTTTGTCATCGCGAGTGACGGCGGACATCTCTTATAACGGCTTTAAAGAACTCCCAAACCGTGGCAAGTCGAGACAAAAGATATCCGGATTGGATAGCACAGCGCTCGGCGGGGAGAGGAGAGGAGAAAAATATGTGTTTTTGTATTTTGGGTGAACTTCCCCTTTTTTTAATGCGATCTGCGTTTGTCAGCGTGAAGCGAAATAAAAACGCGTTCAAAACTTTGAGTTACTACTATTGAGCAAACGTCATATCTTTAAGCTCCCCACTTACAATATGGTGTTTTATTTAACCTTGGCCACGAGATTTACTGGTTCCCAGATTAAACAAGCGTCAAAGAATAGCACATGGGACAGTGCCCGCTCGTAAACTGGTGTGTGTGTGAAAGTGAGACGAGGAGAGGGAGGGGGCAGAGAGTATGGTTTCCCTCTCTCCCCCCTCTTCAACCCTCCTGCTCTCTCCTCCCTCCTCTCCTCTCTGCTCTCATCCTCGCCTCCTCTCCGCTCTGCTCTCTCTCCTCCCTCCTCTCCTCTGCTCTCTCTCCTCCCTCCTCTCCTCTCTGCTCTCTCTCCTCCCTCCTCTCCTCTCTGCTCTCTCTCCTCCCTCCTCTCCTCTCTGCTCTCTCTCCTCCCTCCTCTCCTCTCTGCTCTCTCTCCTCTCCTCTCCTCTGCTCTCTCTTCCCTCCTCTCTGCTCTCTCCTCTCTGCTCTCTCCCCCTCCTCTCCTCTCTCTCCTCCTCCTCTCCTCTCTGCTCTCCCCCCCTCTCCTCCTCTCTGCTCTCTCCCCACCCTCCCCTCCTCTCGTGCTTTCTCTCCCTCCTTTTCTCTGTGCCTGCTCTCTCCTTCTCTCTGCTCTCTCCCCTCCTCTCCTCTCCTCTCCTCTCTGCTCTCCCCCCTCTCTCCTCTGCTCTCTCCCACCCTCCTCTCTGCTCTCTCCCCTCCTCTCCTCTCCTCTCCTCTCTGCTCTCTCCCCACCCTCCTCTCCTCTCTGCTCTCTCCCCACCCTCCCCTCCTCTCGGCTCTCTCCCCACCTCCCCTCTCTGCTCTCTCCCACCCTCCCCTCCTCTCTGCTCTCTCCCCACCCTCCCCTCCTCTCTGCTCTCCCCACCCTCCCCTCCTCTCTGCTTTCTCTCCCTCCTTTTCTCTGTGCCTGCTCTCTCCTCCTCTGCTCTCTCCCCTCCTCTCCTCTCCTCTCCTCTCTGCTCTCTCTCCCCCTCCTCTCTCTCTGCTTTCTCTCCCTCCTTTTCTCTGTGCCTGCTCTCTCCTCCTCTCTGCTCTCTCCCCCTCCTCTCTCTCCTCTCCTCTCTGCTCTCTCTCCCCTCCCCTCCTCTCTGCTCTCTCTCCCCCTCCTCCTCTCTGCTCTCTCCCCCTCCTCTCTCTCCTCTCCTCTCTGCTCTCTCTCTCCCCCTCCTCTCCTCTCTGCTCTCTCTCCCCCTCCTCTCCTCTCTGCTCTCTCTTCCCTCCTCTCTGCTCTCTCCTCTCTGCTCTCTCTCCCCCTCCTCTCCTCTCTGCTCTCTCTTCCCTCCTCTCTGCTCTCTCCTCTCTGCTCTCTCCCCCCTCTCCTCTTCCTCTCTGCTTCTCCCCCCCTCCCCTCTCTGCTTTCTCTCCCTCCTTTTCTCTGTGCCTGCTCTCTCCTCCTCTGCTCTCTCCTCTCCTCTCCTCTCCTCTCTCTCTTTCCTCCTCTCCTTCTCTCTCCTCTCGCACTCTCTCCCCCTCCTCTCTCTCTCTCTCTCTCTCTCTCCCCTCCTCTCCTCTCTCTCTCCCCCTCCTCTCCTCTCTGCTCTCTCTCCCCCTCCTCTCTCTCTCTCTCTCTCTCCTCTCCCTCCTCTCCTCTCTCTCTCCCCCTCCTTTCCTCTCTGCTCTCTCCTCCTCTCTGCTCTCTCCTCTCCCCCTCCTCTTTGCTCTCTCTCCCCCTCCTCTCTGCTCTCTCTCTCCCCCTCCTCTCTGCTTTCTCTCCCTCCCCTTCTCTGTGCCTGCTCTCTCCTCTCTGCTCTCTCTCCTCCTCTCCTCTCTGCTCTCCCTCCCCTCCTCTCCTCTCTGCTCTCTCTCTCCCCCTCCTCTCTGCTTTCTCTCCCTCCCCTCCTTTCCTCTCTGCTCTCTCTCCCTCCCCTTCTCTGTCCCTGCTCTCTCTCTCTCTCTCTCCTCTCTCTCTCTCTCTCTCTCTCTCTCTCTCTCTCTCTCTCCCCTCTACTCTCTTCTCTCTCCTTCCTCTCCTCTGTTCCTGCTCTCTCCCTCCCCTTCTCTGTCCCTGCTCTCTCTCTCCCCTCTACTCTCTTCTCTCTCCTTCCTCTCCTCTGTTCCTGCTCTCTCCCTCCCCTTCTCTGTCCCTGCTCTCTCTCTCCCCTCTACTCTCTTCTCTCTCCTTCCTCTCCTCTGTTCCTGCTCTCTCTCTCTCTCCCCTCTACTCTCTTCTCTCTCCTTCCTCTCCTCTGTTCCTGCTCTCTCTCTCTCTCCCCTCTACTCTCTTCTCTCTCCTTCCTTTCCTCTCTCCCTGCTCTCTCTCCCCCCTCCTCTCCTCTCTTCCCTCTCCTCTCTCCCTGCTTTCTCCCCCTTTTCTCGTCTGCCCCTGCTCTCTCCCTCTCTTCTCTCTTGCCCTCCTTTCCTCTGTCCCTGCTCTCTCTCCCATCCCCCCTCTCTTCTCTCTCCCCCTCCTCTCCTCTGTCCCTGCTCTCT
>NW_028174871.1:1202072-1204019 GCF_963971535.1 Notolepis coatsorum | reverse complement strand
CGCTAGCCATCAAAGACTCGCTATTCCTATATCACTCTGTGACAATTAGCCTCTCCAAAGATCCTACAGGGAAAGTGAATCTGACTCGTGATATGCTTTGTCTCTGGAGGAGTAATCCACCTTTTCTCGATCCTCCAATCACAACTATTGCTTACTTCGGAAGCAACCGTTGTGATTTGGAGATTCAAGAAAAGAGGGCGGGGTTTGAGATGATGTGAATTCAACTCACGGTCCAGTGTTCAGATTCAAAAAGACAGGATGTGATGTTAAACTGTCCTTTGTGCCACTCGGTGGTGAGTGCTTACATGATATGGCGCCTTGTTGATTGATTGATTGATTGAAAATGTTTAACAGATTACAGAATGGGTACAGTACAGTACAGCTCAATACACACAATTGTTAAGGGGATGCAGACCTGAGAAAGACTTTCGTCTTGTTTACATCAGGGTCCCCCATTTTCAATTCATAGTGACATACAGATAGACAGTACTGCTACATCTAGACATTTATGACATACCAGATTTACAAATACATTGTTGTAGTAGGTGGTAGGTGATTGACTGGTGGGGGTTCTTTAATGTAAGTGGGAGGTGTATCTTGGCCTTGGTTAGGTAAGATTTCAGGACAATTGGACACGGGACACATCATCAGTAGTGTCCCCTTGTATCGTTGGGTGTTTGGGCCTTACTACACTATACACTAGGGGTGGGAATCACCAGAGGCCTCACGATACGATACTACTGTATCACGATACTTGAGTCACGATACGATAGTATTGCGATACTAAATATATTGCGATATGCTGAGTATTGCGATATTAATATTGCGATATATTGCGATTTATTACCTTTTTTCAACTGCAAAGTAAAACTTTGTCAACATGTTTTATCTAATAAAATAAAGTTCAGTCTGTTCATCTCACTTCAATCATTTTTATTGTAGAACATGGTATTTTCTCAAGCGGACAGATGTCAACACTGTAATCTGTGTTGCATGTACCTGACAAACTGAACTGTTTGTATTACAGTCATATTCCAACTTAACTGAATGCACATGTGTGCGTGTGTGGACTACTGTACTATTACAGGTATTGAAATGAACAATGCAACTTCCTTATACAAAAAAAAAATATATATACAAAAATTTCTTTTTATGAATACCGGTAATTAAATATCGATACTTTGCGTCCCTGTATTGATACAGTATCGCCACGCAAAGTATCGCCATACTACTACGTATCGATTTCCCCCCCCACCCCTAGTAGATGGTTGAAAAGGTTGACGGGTGGGGGTTCTCAAGTGGGTTATACTGATGTATACTTGGAGTCCAGCAGAAGGGTCCTTCCACACGCAAGCCAAATCCACCGGCTGCTTCTTTCTGCCGCCTCTGAGAGACTGATCTGAGGTCTGCCGCAGAGCCTGTCCGTGCCTTCCTCCTAGTTTCCTCAGCAGTCTGATGGTAGAAGCAGCCACAAATCCTCTGCATCCCACTTCAACCAGATAGACTCTGGTATTTTTGCCATTCTGTTGCTACTTCTGCATAGCACAGCTTCTTTCGTTCATAGAGGCTCCCACAGGACTGAGTTCTCTGATGTAAGCAGTCGTCAGTGAAAGGGACCAGAGTACCAGGTTTCTGGTTTGGTGGACGGATGTTTGCATAGGTGTCCTGTAAGGCTGTCCGTTTTACTATCCTCAAACTAAACCCTCAATTTGAATAAAGTGATTAATCTGATTAAATGAGTATTTTTATTTGATTAAATTAACTTTTCAGACCCAGCCCAGGGAGAAGCCCCAGCCCAACTAAATCAATTAAATAAACTTTCTTTAATGAATATAACTCATCAGTTTCTTTTAATACTATAATATTAGTGTAGCCTAATCTTTATCGGCAACTGTGAAGAAAAATCCCATTGGTTTAAACGGAATGAATAGAAAAAAATATTAAAAA
>NW_028174871.1:1144572-1197072 GCF_963971535.1 Notolepis coatsorum | reverse complement strand
TGGTGCAAGCCCATTTAAAATTTTGTAGGTGAGGAGTAGCACTTTAAAGTCAGAACGGGCTTGGATAGGAAGCCAGTGTAGGGCGGACAAAACTGGTGTGATGTGATCAAATTTTCTAGTTCTAGTTAGTATCCGTGCAGCCGCATTTTGCACGAGTTGAAGATTTTTGATGCTTGAATTAGGTAGGCCTGAAAAAAGTGCTTCTCTCTCTCTCTCTCTCTCTCTCTCTCTCTCTCTCTCTCTCTCTCTCTCTCTCTCTCTCTCTCTCTCTCTCTCTCTCTCTCTCTCTCTGTATGTCTCTCTGTTTCTCATCTCTGTTGGTGTGTCTTCTCTCTCTCTCACACTGTCTCTCTCTCACACTGTCTCTCTCTCATCTCTGTTGGTGTGTCTTCTCTCTCTCTCTCTCTCACACTGTCTCTCTCTCTCTCATCTCTGTTGTCTCTCTCTCTCTCAGTGGAGACCATCTTGGGTCTGACTGGAGCCACCATGGGGAGTCTGATCTGCTTCATCTGCCCCGCCCTCATCTACAGGAAGATCCAGAAGAACGGACTTGTCGCACAGGTGACTCACTCACTCACTCACTCACTCACTTACATTTACATTTAGTAATTTAGCTGACGCTTTTATCCAAAGCGACTTACAAGTTCTGTACGACAAGCCATCAGGAAGGGCACAACTCTATCAGCTGAGCAACAATGTTCATCAAAGTGTTGAGTGCTACAGTGTAGGTTAGTTTATTAGGACAAGTGCATGACAGTACGGTTAGTTAGGGTTAGATTTTTTTTTTTATATTTTTTTTTTTTTTTTAATTCAGATAATGGTTGAAGAAGTGCGTCTTTAGTCGACGGCGAAAGATTGGACGTGATTCGGCTGTCCTAACTGGGGTGGGTAGTTCATTCCACCATTGTGGGGCAAGGACTGAGAATAGGCGACTTCTCTTTGATGACCCTCCCGGAGCTTGGATAGGAGTAGGTCTGAGGCGGCCAGAAGATGCAGAGCGTAGGGGTCTTGAGGGTGTGTAGTTAGAGACCATTGACCGGAGGTAGGCGGGAGCGGTTCCCTTTGCCGCACGGTATGCTAGGTCGAGGGCCTTGAAGCGGATTCGTGCAGCAATGGGGAGCCAGTGCAGGTCCCTAAGAAGTGGGGTGACATGGGCCGACTTCGGTAGGTTTGAGATCAGGCGGGCCGCTGCGTTCTGAATGAGTTGAAGAGGCTTAGTGGCAGTGGCCGGGAGGCCAGCGAGCAGTGCATTGCAGTAGTCGAGGCGGGAGATGACTGTTGATTGGACGAGGAGTTGGGTGGCTTCTTTTGTCAGGAAGGGGCGGATCCTTCTGACGTTGCTCAGGAGGAATCGGCAGGTTCTGGTCGTCGCTGCGATGTGAGCAGAGAAGTTCAACTGGTCGTCGAGGACAACACCAAGGTTCTTGGCGGTCGGGGACGCGGTCACAGCTGCATTCTCGACTGTGATTGAAAGGTCGGTTAGGGGGGAGGATTTGGCCGGCAGGTGGAGCAATTCTGTTTTGCTTAGGTTCAGTTTGAGGTGGTTGGACGTCATCCAGGCGGAGATGTCGGACAGACAGGCCGAGATCCGCTCAGAGACGTGGATATCTGAGGGAGGGAAGGAGAGGAAGAGTTGAGTATCGTCGGCATAACAATGGTAGGAGAAGCCATGAGACGTGATAATGTTACCCAGTGATTTAGTGTAGAGGGAGAAGAGAAGGGGTCCTAAAACCGAGCCCTGGGGGACACCCGTCCGCAGGGGGCGGGTGGCCGACAGGGTCCCTCTCCATGACACTTGGTAGGAGCGGTCATTGAGGTATGATGACAGCCATGTCAGCGCAGAGCCAGCCACTCCCATTCCTGCGAGGGCCGCGAGGAGGATCTGGTGGTTGACTGTGTCGAAGGCTGCAGATAGATCTAGGAGAATCAGGACAGAGGAGAGGCCTTTCGCTTTTGCTAAGTGAAGTGCCTCTGTGACCTCACTCACTCACTCACTCACTCACTCACTCACTCACTCACTCACTCACTCACTCACTCACTCATTGACACTAGGGCTGACAATATCAACACATTCTTTTTTCCCCCTCCGATTCATTTGAAAACCTTAACACAATGTGCGCCATAATCAAGTTAACTCGTTATTGGCCGCCATGCGCTGAGCGCCAGAGACGAGTTAACTCGTTTTTGGGATCGTTATTTCGTTTATTCGCTATATCTATTCATAATTCATAGCTGCAGCCTCTGGTATCCCCTTCAGAGCCTGTCTGAGCTGGCAGACGGTCAACACCGCCCTCTACTGCCAGGCGGAGCTATTGCATCTCATTCAAAATGGGCTGGTGTGTTTTTAGGAGGTGATCTGAGCCGGGCGGGCGGGGTTTAAATATTCAGACGAGCCACTTCTATACAACGATGGCATTGAACAGTAACTCCGCCCGCCCGCCCATTATTGTGAAACGGTCGGTAGTGTGGTGCGTACCTCCACAGGCATTATTTGGAATTGCGATCAGATATTTGGATTATCTCTTTTGCATTACATCAGATACAAGGTAAGAACATCATATATGAATTTGATCGTTGAGCTGACATTTATTTCTACCCCGATCACAGCTATCTGTGTGGAACGTGTATGGCTGTTTACTGTTGGGTAGGAGGAGGGGGGGGGGGGGGGGGGGCGAGCGCCCCGCTACGACGGTCATTTCATGTATGGATGAGGAGACATAATAGTGATAATCTAGCGTTGATTTCAGGATGATTAGATAATCAGCCGAAAAATTACAACGTGATGACTGGATTACAGTAAAATGCCGCTTTCTTTCCGATTACTGAAAAACACCCAAACCATACTGTATTCAAAACTGTATAAAACGGAAATACTCTGTACTCTGATTTTCTCCCCGTCCCAATTTAGTCGTTGTGCCAATTCCCCCCCTCCCCTACCTAGTTGTTGTTTGCATGTTCTCCCACGAGTCGGTACAAGGGTGTCCTGATGTCGAACGCACGCTTCCTCCGAGACATGCGCCGTCAAGCCAGTGACACTCTTTTCACTTGGCAGCGAGGACTCTCATTGGTGAAGTGTAACGCGTGGGAGGGCACGCTATCTCCACCAAGTCCTGCCCCGCTGAGCAAGCGCCGAGACCTGACCTGTACCCGAATCTGGCTGTCCACAACGCCAGATTCCCACCCGCCAGCTTTCCCACCCCCTAATACTGCCAATTGTATTAGTATGAACGGCCAGCCAAGCTGGTAGCAACGCCGAGAGCTGGGCTCGAACCCAGCGTCTCCTGCGTTGGTGATGAGCGCAATCTCCGCTACGCCACCCGACCGCTATAATGTCTCGGGCATATTGACTAGAAGCAACTCACTGAGACTCGACGGCATTATTAGACCCATAGATATAATATAAGATATATTTTAAGCACTCGCAAATGTCACAGTCTAAAACTATATCCATTGAATAAAGACCTGGCGATGAATGGGGTATCAGCGCCCCCCTGGTGCTGGCGGTCAATGTGTTAACGCTTGGAAAGAAAACACGATTAACTTCATTACCCTTTTTGACCCCAGACGCCTCCCGTAGCTTTGACATCCAGCCGCAGTGGAAAGGTTTGTTCACTGTTGCCGTGCAGACGACGGGGCAGAATAACGAGTGACCAGATGTCCCCTGACGCTCTTATTTCCATTAAAGAAAGTTTCCCAACTGACCTTTTGGATTAAACCAAGTTGTGTAAACAATGGCCGCGATGGACACTCTTTCCCGCTCTTTTTGTGCTCGGTAGTTATGCTCTGTAGTTATGGTCGGTAGTTATGCTCTGTAGTTATGCTCTGTAGTTGTGCTCGGTAGTTATGGTCGGTAGTTATGGTCGGTAGTTATGGTCGATAGTTATGGTCGGTAGTTATGGTCGATAGTTATGGTCGGTAGTTATGGTCGGTAGTTATGGTCAATAGTTATGGTCGATAGTTATGGTCGGTAGTTATGGTCGGTAGTTATGGTCGGTAGTTATGGTCGATAGTTATGGTCGGTAGTTATGGTCGGTAGTTATGGTCGATAGTTATGGTCGGTAGTTATGGTCGGTAGTTATGGTCGATAGTTATGGTCGGTAGTTATGGTCGGTAGTTATGGTCGGTAGTTATGGTCGGTAGTTATGCTCTGTAGTTATGCTCGGTAGTTATGGTCGGTAGTTATGGTCGGTAGTTATGGTCGATAGTTATGGTCGGTAGTTATGGTCGGTAGTTATGGTCGGTAGTTATGGTCGATAGTTATGGTCGGTAGTTATGGTCTGTAGTTATGGTCGATAGTTATGGTCGATAGTTATGGTCGGTAGTTATGGTCGATAGTTATGGTCGGTAGTTATGGTCGGTAGTTATGGTCGGTAGTTATGGTCGATAGTTATGCTCTGTAGTTGTGCTCTGTAGTTATGCTCTGTAGTTGTGCTCTGTAGTTGTGCTCGGTAGTTATGGTCGGTAGTTATGGTCGGTAGTTATGGTCGGTAGTTATGCTCTGTAGTTATGCTCTGTAGTTATGCTCTGTAGTTATGCTCTGTAGTTATGCTCTGTAGTTATGCTCTGTAGTTATGCTCTGTAGTTATGCTCTGTAGTTATGCTCTGTAGTTATGGTCTGTAGTTATGCTCTGTAGTTGTGCTCTGTAGTTATGCTCTGTAGTTATGGTCTGTAGTTATGCTCTGTAGTTATGCTCTGTAGTTATGGTCGGTAGTTATGCTCTGTAGTTGTGCTCTGTAGTTGTGCTCTGTAGTTGTGCTCTGTAGTTATGCTCTGTAGTTATGCTCTGTAGTTATGGTCTGTAGTTATGCTCTGTAGTTATGCTCTGTAGTTATGGTCGGTAGTTATGCTCTGTAGTTATGCTCTGTAGTTATGGTCTGTAGTTATGCTCTGTAGTTATGCTCTGTAGTTATGGTCGGTAGTTATGCTCTGTAGTTGTGCTCTGTAGTTATGCTCTGTAGTTATGCTCTGTAGTTGTGCTCTGTAGTTATGCTCTGTAGTTGTGCTCTGTAGTTATGCTCTGTAGTTATGCTCTGTAGTTATGCTCTGTAGTTATGCTCTGTAGTTATGCTCTGTAGTTATGGTCGGTAGTTATGCTCTGTAGTTATGGTCGGTAGTTATGCTCTGTAGTTATGGTCGGTAGTTATGCTCTGTAGTTATGGTCGGTAGTTATGCTCTGTAGTTATGGTCGGTAGTTATGCTCTGTAGTTATGCTCTGTAGTTATGCTCTGTAGTTATGGTCGGTAGTTATGCTCTGTAGTTATGGTCGGTAGTTATGCTCTGTAGTTATGCTCGGTAGTTATGCTCGGTAGCAGTAATGTTAACCGTCCGAAAGAGCCGTCTGCCAGTGAAGATATTGTCACATCGGAGAACAAATATATTCACAGACGTTATTGAAGACTCCTGTGACTGATAACTACTTACATTTAAAAAAAAAATCCATTTAGTCATATAGCTAAACTCTTTCATCCAAAGCGACTTACAGATTGTGAACAAGTCGGCAAGAGCGTTACAACTCTGGGAGCTGAGGGTCCGTGGCGTTGTTCGTCAAATAAGATAAGATAAGATAAGATATTCCTTTATTGATCCCCTTGGGGAAATTCAGGCATCATAGCAGCATGGGGGGAGGGGGGGGGGGTACAGGTAGTAAAAACAACACAGGCAGTGTAAACAAATAGGTCAATATAATTTACTATCTAACTAGCTGAAAAAAATATTCACAGTGTCACATAAGGTGCAGTATGCATAAGGTAGTGTTATAATTTACTATCTACTGAGTATGCATTATTCACAGTATCACGGTATCTACTGAAATATACATTTTTCACAGTATCACAGTGTCCACATAAGGTGCAGTAAGCCTAAGGTAGTGTAGGTTGTCCTCCTTGGGTTCCTATAAGTCCCAGCAGGTCAATGTCTGGTAGCAGTCGCTGCCCCCTGTTGTGGAGCCTGGAGGCTGCTAGTCGCTGCCCCCTGTTGTGGAGCCTGGAGGCTGCTAGTCGCTGCCCCCTGTTGTGGAGCCTGGAGGCTGCTAGTCGCTGCCCCCTGTTGTGGAGCCTGGAGGCCGCTAGTCGCTGCCCCCTGTTGTGGAGCCTGGAGGCTGCTAGTCGCTGCCCCCTGTTGTGGAGCCTGGAGGCTGCTAGTCGCTGCCCACTGTTGTGGAGCCTGGAGGCCGCTAGTCGCTGCCCCCTGTTGTGGAGCCTGGAGGCTGCTAGTCGCTGCCCCCTGTTGTGGAGCCTGGAGGCTGCTAGTCGCTGCCCACTGTTGTGGAGCCTGGAGGCTGCTAGTCGCTGCCCACTGTTGTGGAGCCTGGAGGCTGCTAGTCGCTGCCCCCTGTTGTGGAGCCTGGAGGCTGCTAGTTGCTGCCCCCTGTTGTGGAGCCTGATGGCCGCTAGTCGCTGCCCCCTGTTGTGGAGCCTGGAGGCCGCTAGTCGCTGCCCCCTGTTGTGGAGCCTGGAGGCTGCTAGTTGCTGCCCCCTGTTGTGGAGCCTGATGGCCGCTAGTCGCTGCCCCCTGTTGTGGAGCCTGGAGGCTGCTAGTCGCTGCCCCCTGTTGTGGAGCCTGGAGGCCGCTAGTCGCTGCCCCCTGTTGTGGAGCCTGGAGGCTGCTAGTCGCTGCCCCCTGTTGTGGAGCCTGGAGGCCGCTAGTCGCTGCCCACTGTTGTGGGGCCTGGAGGCTGCTAGTCGCTGCCCCCTGTTGTGGAGCCTGGAGGCTGCTAGTCGCTGCCCACTGTTGTGGAGCCTGATGGCTGCTAGTCGCTGCCCCCTGTTGTGGAGCCTGATGGCTGCTAGTCGCTGCCCCCTGTTGTGGAGCCTGATGGCCGCTGGTATGAAGGACTGTCCGAGGCGGTTAGTTGAGTGTCGGGGGGGTATGAGTCTGTGGCTCAACGAGTTTCTCATCTTGTCTAGCTCGTCGTAGAGGAGGGGGGAGGGCTTGAGGGTCACACTCTTGAGTGCACAGTAGTATAGACATATCCGCACGATGGGTAGTAGTATAAGAGTAGTAGCATAGTAGTAGGGTACATAATAGGGCTGTCCCCGACTAAGGATTTGGATGGTCGACTATGATGGGCCAACATTTGCCGTTAGTCGACTATTGGTCGACTACTAATAATATATTTTTTTAAGTATAATATAATAAAAACATTTTATTTAAAAAAAATGTATTCCATTTGGGCTGTGGGGGGTGCTTAATGTCTGAAGGAGTCGACTGAAGGCTTCCTGTTCTCTGCAAAAGCATGCAATTGGTCCACTGATGGATACATGTTGATATTTGTCTAGTCTAGTGTGTTCATTAGAGGTGAAATCCTCTTTCAGTGCCTCTGTGCCTGTTTTCTTAGGCAGTTAGCCTCTGGTATGCGTGCCATTAGCATTAGCCACGCTAATAATAAAAAAAAAAAAAGAGGTTGGCAGTCGACTACGGCTCCTTTCAACCGATTAATGGACTAATAGGGGTCAGCCCTAGTACATATACATACAGAGATGCCCGGATATTAACCTGTTCAACTGTGCTCCTCTCTCCTCTTATCTTCTCTCTCCTCTCATCTCCTCTCTCCTCCTCCTCCTCCAGCTGGTGCTGTGTGTGGGTCTGGGCATCCTGTTGGTCAGCACCTTCACCACCCTGTCCATCTCCGCCAGTGGCCCCGCCCCCGTTATCCAAGCCCCGCCTCCGCCGGCCCCCCACCACAGCGACATCCTCCAGCCGCTGCCGGACCTCCCCGAGCTCCACGGTGAGAGACCCCCCCCCCCCCCCCCCCCTCCTCTCCTCCGCTCCGCGTCACGACCCAGCGGCTCGCCCATAATTCATCTGCTTCACGCGGCGCTGCAGACGATATTGGTTTACTAACAAGGTGTCCGATCGTTGAGCTCGCGGAGGAAGAGAGGCGGGAGCCGGAGAAGGGGACAGTGATGTGTCCTATATACGTGTTTTATGGGGCCGCTGGCGAGAAAGGCTTCTTTACTGTTAATTGTATTTAAAAAAATATATATTATACATTTATTTTTTCCGTTTTTTGTTGAGAGACGAGAGAAACTGGTCTCTTATCTTTTCTGAGAAGAAAAGACACGGAGGAAGTGACTGAGTGAGTGAGTGACAGACAGGAGGAAGTGACTGAGTGAGTGACAGACAGACAGGAGGAAGTGACTGAGTGAGTGACAGACAGACAGGAGGAAGTGACTGAGTGAGTGACAGACAGACAGGAGGAAGTGACTGAGTGAGTGACAGACAGACAGGAGGAAGTGACTGAGTGAGTGACAGACAGACAGGAGGAAGTGACTGAGTGAGTGAGTGACAGACAGGAGGAAGTGACTGAGTGAGTGAGTGACAGACAGGAGGAAGTGACTGAGTGAGTGACAGACAGACAGGAGGAAGTGACTGAGTGAGTGACAGACAGACAGGAGGAAGTGACTGAGTGAGTGACAGACAGACAGGAGGAAGTGACTGAGTGAGTGACAGACAGACAGGAGGAAGTGACTGAGTGAGTGAGTGACAGACAGGAGGAAGTGACTGAGTGAGTGAGTGACAGACAGGAGGAAGTGACTGAGTGAGTGACAGACAGACAGGAGGAAGTGACTGAGTGAGTGACAGACAGACAGGAGGAAGTGACTGAGTGAGTGAGTGACAGACAGGAGGAAGTGACTGAGTGAGTGAGTGACAGACAGGAGGAAGTGACTGAGTGAGTGACAGACAGACAGGAGGAAGTGACTGAGTGAGTGAGTGACAGACAGGAGGAAGTGACTGAGTGAGTGAGTGACAGACAGGAGGAAGTGACTGAGTGAGTGACAGACAGACAGGAGGAAGTGACTGAGTGAGTGACAGACAGACAGGAGGAAGTGACTGAGTGAGTGACAGACAGACAGGAGGAAGTGACTGAGTGAGTGACAGACAGACAGGAGGAAGTGACTGAGTGAGTGACAGACAGACAGGAGGAAGTGACTGAGTGAGTGAGTGACAGACAGGAGGAAGTGACTGAGTGAGTGAGTGACAGACAGGAGGAAGTGACTGAGTGAGTGACAGACAGACAGGAGGAAGTGACTGAGTGAGTGACAGACAGACAGGAGGAAGTGACTGAGTGAGTGAGTGACAGACAGGAGGAAGTGACTGAGTGAGTGAGTGACAGACAGGAGGAAGTGACTGAGTGAGTGACAGACAGACAGGAGGAAGTGACTGAGTGAGTGAGTGACAGACAGGAGGAAGTGACTGAGTGAGTGAGTGACAGACAGGAGGAAGTGACTGAGTGAGTGAGTGACAGACAGGAGGAAGTGACTGAGTGAGTGAGTGACAGACAGGAGGAAGTGACTGAGTGAGTGAGTGACAGACAGGAGGAAGTGACTGAGTGAGTGAGTGACAGACAGGAGGAAGTGACTGAGTGAGTGAGTGACAGACAGGAGGAAGTGACTGAGTGAGTGAGTGACAGACAGGAGGAAGTGACTGAGTGAGTGAGTGACAGACAGGAGGAGAGTGGTGCTGAGTGAGTGAGTGACAGACAGACAGACAGACAGACAGACAGACAGACAGACAGACAGACAGACAGACAGACAGACAGACAGACAGACAGACAGACAGACAGACAGACAGACAGACGGGAGGAGGAGAGTAGCGCTGAGTGAGTGAGTGACAGACAGACAGACAGACAGACAGGCAGAGTGATGAGGAGGAGGAGAGCGAAACTGATGCCCTTCAAACTCCAGCGATTTCTCATTTTCCACCTACAGTCTACCCCTCCTCCTCCTCCTCCTCCTCCTCCTCACACCCTCCCTCCCTTCCTCTCCACCTCTTTTCTCTTCTCCACCCCACACACACACACGCACACACGCACACACACACATGCACACACACACACACACACACACACACACACACACACACACACACACACACACACACACACACACACGCACACACTGTCTCTGCTGTCTGTCTCCCCCTCTCCTCATTTCTCCTGTGGCAGCTATAAAATGCCTGCTAGCTCTTACTGTGAAAGCAGCAGCGGGAGGAGGAGGAGGAGGAGGAGGAGGAGGAGGAGATGGTTTGGGGGCTTTGGAGGGTTCAGGGGTGCAGGAGACAAATGGAGATGAGAAGCAGGAGAGGAAACCGGAGGGCTGCTTGGTGGCGTTCTGGGTGTTGAAAGAAGAGAGAGAGAGAAAGAGAGAGAGAGAGAGAGAGAGAGAGAGAGAGAGAGAGAGAGAGACACACAGGGAGGCGGGGATCATAAAAATTAGAAAGGGCTTCATACTCCAGACCGAGGATGGTTCCACTCTGCCTCATCTAACACTCCCCCTTACTTTACACACCTACACACACACACACACACACAGACACACGCACACACACACACACGCACACACACACACACACGCACATACGCACACACGCACTCACACACACCCTTGCATCTTGTTTTCGGCTCTGTTCCTTGACACCAGAAAATCCCCTCTTTCATTCATTCTATCCATTTCCTCATACGACCTCGTCCTCTCTTCCTCTCTTCCTCTGCGCTCCGACTGAAGCCTACGCTGGCCCCCCCACCTCCACACCTGTTTCCTGTTTATTAGTTTGATTTTGGGGGGGAGTAAAGCGGATACATCTCTCTCTCTCTCTCTCCCTCCCTCCCTCTCTCCCTCCCTCTGTCTCTCATTTTCTATCACGCTGTATCATACTGTATCTATTGTGTCAAGCGTGCTGCCCCTTCTCAAAGTGTTTGCTGCCCTCTGGTGGATGTATGTAATCACACGCTCTCTGAAGAATAACCCAGCCGCCTGCATGAATGGTTCTTAACCCTTTCACTGCCACACGACAGCCGGTTAACCCTTTCACTGTGACACAATACAGAAGGTTAGCCCTTTTTACTATCACACAACCGACGGCGATGCTCCTCCATCATTAGCATCATCCGCGGAGCTAATGATGGAGCATCGCCGTCGGTTGTGTGACAGTAAAGGGTTAACCTTCTGTCGTGTGGCAGTGAAAGGGTTAATGTAGAGCGAGTGTTTGTCGTCCCTCGGGGTCGGTTTGATTCGCGAGGCAGCAGTCAAGCGTATGAAGGGAAGAAAATACCGACAGGCAGTAAGAGTGGAAGTAGAAATACACAATATTCATCGTCAACATCGAGACCTGACTGAAACAAGTGCATTAGATTTACAATCCGTGTCCACCACATAGGAATTATTATTATCATATAATCTTCAATAACCACAATAGCAGCACCGCACCAGTAAACTGAATAAATGGGATGAACAGAGGCACCTGCCTTGGAATTGTGGCGGAACCGGACTCTACAATTATGTCGTAGAGACGGATCTTCATGATCAATATCCCGCAGCGTGGGCTACTACCCGAGTAGAGCTCCGGACTCACGATCGGAAGATCACCGGTTCGAGCCCCGGTCAAGGCTGCTGTCTGAAAGTGGTGGTGGTGTTGTTGTTGTTGTCCAGCAGGGGGCACTCTGTCCTCTGGACTTGGCAGTAACAATGCCCCTGTTACGGTGCCGTCCTTCGGATGAGACGCTAAACCGAGGTCCTGAATGAATCTCGGTCATAAAGAGTAGGGGGTTCCCCGATGTTCCTGGCCAAATTCCTAATCAGGTCTCTGACATCAAGGCCACCTAATCATCCCTCTCCCCTTAATTGGCTGATATCAATCCCTGTCTCCTGAGTCGTTCAGCCATTGTGTAGTCACAGTGTAATGTGTGCCTGGTGCCAGTGTGTGTGGCAGCCATTGAGCCTGCGTAGCCCAAGGGTGAGTTCTACCAGTGGTGGTGAAGGAGGCAATTTCCATCCTACATTGTGGGGAGCGCTTTGAGTGTCTAGAAAAGCTCTATATAAATGTAATGAATTATTATTTGTATTATTAATATAGGTATAATAGTGAAAACGCATCGCTTGGGCTAAGAGGAGTGCTCTCTTCATGGCTACTGGGAGAACACTGTCAGGGAGACGAGGGGACAATGAGTTTAACCCGTTCACTGCCACACCACGACAGCAGGTTAACCCTTTCACTGCCACACGACAGCAGGTTGACCCTTTCACTGCCACACGACGGCAGGTTAACCCTTTCACTGCCACACGACAGCAGGTTAACCCTTTACTATCACACGGTAACCGTCGGCAGTGTGATAGTAAAGGGTTAACCTTCTGTAGTGTGGCAGTGAAAGGGTTAAGAATAGAGAGGGGTGGGGGCCGTAGCCCCTGGCCTCCCACCTCACCTAGGTGTGAGTTAAGCTATTGTTTGGGGGGCAACCAAAAGGGATTCCTCTACACAGAATATTACAATTATACTTAAGTTTCTAAATCATCGCAGGTTTGTTTTACGGATGTTTTACGTTATATTCAAAGTGCGTTCGAATCCATATTCCTGTGCGTTTTAGAATCGATTTTAAGGTTTTACTGTTTGCTTTTAAATGTCTGAACGGCTTGGCACCGGGGTACCTCTTGGACCTGCTGGAACCCTATGTTCCCCCCAAGGTCCCTCAGGTCCTCTGACCAGCTCCTCTTGGCCGTTCCAAACTCCAGGCTGAAGCTTATAGGGGGGACCGTGCTTTTGCAGTGGCAGCCCCAAAGCTCTGGAATGAGCTGCCACTGCATGTTAGGCAGGCCCCCACTCTGCATGTTAGACAGGCCCCCACTCTGCATGTTAGACAGGCCCCCACTCTGCATGTTAGACAGGCCCCCACTCTGCATGTTAGACAGGCCCCCACTCTGCATGTTAGACAGGCCCCCACTCTGCATGTTAGACAGGCCCCCACTCTGCATGTTAGACAGGCCCCCACTCTGCATGTTAGACAGGCCCCCACTCTGCATGTTAGGCAGGCCCCCACTCTGCATGTTAGGCAGGCCCCCACTCTGCATGTTAGACAGGCCCCCACTCTGCATGTTAGACAGGCCCCCACTCTGCATGTTAGGCAGGCCCCCACTCTGCATGTTAGACAGGCCCCCACTCTGCATGTTAGACAGGCCCCCACTCTGCATGTTAGACAGGCCCCCACTCTGCATGTTAGGCAGGCCCCCACTCTGCATGTTAGACAGGCCCCCACTCTGCATGTTAGACAGGCCCCCACTCTGCATGTTAGACAGGCCCCCACTCTGCATGTTAGGCAGGCCCCCACTCTGCATGTTAGGCAGGCCCCCACTCTGCAGGTTAGGCAGGCCCCCACTCTGCATGTTAGGCAGGCCCCCACTCTGCATGTTAGACAGGCCCCCACTCTGCAGGTTAGGCAGGCCCCCACTCTGCATGTTAGGCAGGCCCCCACTCTGCAGGTTAGACAGGCCCCCACTCTGCAGGTTAGGCAGGCCCCCACTCTGCATGTTAGGCAGGCCCCCACTCTGCAGGTTAGGCAGGCCCCCACTCTGCATGTTAGGCAGGCCCCCACTCTGCATGTTAGACAGGCCCCCACTCTGCATGTTAGGCAGGCCCCCACTCTGCATGTTAGGCAGGCCCCCACTCTGCATGTTAGACAGGCCCCCACTCTGCATGTTAGGCAGGCCCCCACTCTGCATGTTAGACAGGCCCCCACTCTGCATGTTAGGCCCCCACTCTGCATGTTAGGCAGGCCCCCACTCTGCATGTTAGACAGGCCCCCACTCTGCATGTCAGACAGGCCCCCACTCTGCATGTCAGACAGGCCCCCACTCTGCATGTTAGACAGGCCCCCACTCTGCATGTTAGGCAGGCCCCCACTCTGCAGGTTAGGCAGGCCCCCACTCTGCATGTTAGACAGGCCCCCACTCTGCATGTTAGGCAGGCCCCCACTCTGCAGGTTAGACAGGCCCCCACTCTGCAGGTTAGGCAGGCCCCCACTCTGCATGTTAGGCAGGCCCCCACTCTGCAGGTTAGGCAGGCCCCCACTCTGCATGTTAGACAGGCCCCCACTCTGCATGTTAGGCAGGCCCCCACTCTGCATGTTAGACAGGCCCCCACTCTGCAGGGGTTCAAATCACGCCTCAAGACACACCTATTTGCTCTGGCTTTCGGTTTTTAAACAGTTTTGAGAGACCTGCCTTTTTATGTGACACATTGTACTGTTTTTTATTGTGTGCTTTTATTCAAAAACAATTTTTTTTATGTTCTATGTTTTATCTTATGTTGTGGACTTGTACAGCACTTTGGTCAACTTTGTTGTTTTTAAATGTGCTTTATAAATAAAGTGGAGTGGATTGGATATACAGTAACCGTGAGCATGGTTTTGTGTGTCTCTCTGTGTGTAGAAATACCTGTGGTGAAGAAGCCAGTGGAGGTGGCGGAGAGAGTCAAGCCCCCCATAGAGGTGGTCCAGCCCGCGGAGAGGGGCCGAGCCGAGCCCCCCCAGATCAAGGGGCCGGTGGAGCTGCCCGAGAGGACCAAGGAAGAGGAGGTTCAGCTGGATCGCCCCGACGCTGGTATGGAACCTTGGAACTAGGGATGTTCGATATTGGCTTTTTTACCGATACCGATATACCAATATTGTCCAACTCTTAATTTCCGATACCGATATCAACCGATACCGATATATGCAGGGTCCCCGTCCCCCCCAAAACTGAATAATTTCAGGTAACATTACATATCTCTTGTTGTGGAATTAACACAACATTATGCATACTTTTGACAATAAATAAAATCTGAATTAGTTCTTACTTGCTTGCCTGGGTAAATAAAGGTTAAATAAATGTAAAAAAATAAAATCGTGCCATTCCTTGCCTGGATCAATAATCAATCTGAAATCAATGCTAGATTATCGATATTATGTTTCATCATGCATACATGAAAGGGTGGGGGGGGGGGGTTTCTATGCTTCGACCGTCACCAACGGAACACGTTACACAGTACATTACAGACGCACGCTCCGATCGCGGGGAAGGAATTATCGGATCAACGCAAGATTGATAACATATAGCCCTTACCTTGTCTATGATGTACTGCAAAAAGAACAATCCAATAATCTGATCGCCATTCCAAGTACTCACTCGTGATCGTGTTTCCAACGTAATCCAGCATTGAACATGAACGGGGGGGGGGGGGGGGGGGTGACCCTCGTCGATGCATCCGTTATAACCGCTTGCCCTGCCCGAGTAGTTAGACCCCGCCCGCACGCCGCAGCTCGGCCCAGACACCAAGCCACATCGTTTCAAAAGGAGTGCAATAGCGGCCGCAAGGCGTTAGCCGGCGGTATTGGACTTTTGCGATCTCAGACCCATTCCCAGTGATAACACACAGCTGCCTGCATGTTTATGAATGGAAATGGCGAATAAAAGAAATAACGATTCAATAACGTATATATACGCGTGGTTGGCGTTATTCGATTGGCGGACAAACGCGTACATATGCGTGAACGGCGCAGAATGAGTTAAGTGTGGGGTCGCCAAAAAAAAATCCTAAATAAAATGGGGTTGTGGTATTATAATAATATGAGTTTGAGAACCCCTGGTCTATATCCATCTCTGGTTCTAAATCATCACAGAGCTGCAGTACTGCAGGTGACATGCTGCTCCCCTGGAGCTTGTATAGTCATGTGGTCACACAGTCATCAACACCATGTTCATCATCTCGGCTCTGCTGCACACCACCACCGCAATGGACTTGAAATGAAACGATCAAGATGCGCTTTAAGTGCAGACATTCAGCTTTTAATTTGAGGGTGTTTACATCCAAATCCGGTGAACCGTGTAGGAATTACAACACTACATTTTTTTTTAAGGGACCAAAAGTAATTGGACAATTGCAGTAGCAGCTGTTCCAGGTGTGTTATTCCCTCGTTATATAATTTACAAGGAGATTGCAAATGAAATACTACAGTTAGATGGTTTCATTTCAAATCCATTGCGGTGTGCAGAGCCAAAATGATGACAATCGTGTTGATGTCCAAATATGTATGGACTTGACTCTGTGTAAATGGTGCATTTATATATAGCGCTTTTTATCCAAGGCGCTTTACTGTTTTTGTTCCTCACATTCACACACCGACGGCGGAGGCAACCATGCAAGGTGCCGACCTGCTCATCGGGAGCAATTAGGGGTTAAGAGTCTTGCTCAAGTACACTTAGACACGCTGCCTGGGAGGAGCGGGAATGGAACCGGGAAGCGTGAATATTAAAGGCAACCAACTTGTGTTCGGCTTTTCTCTGATTGGCCGCGCCCCCACGCGCAGGCAAGCGCAGTCGTCCCACGTCCCAAATGAAATCCAAGGAGCGCAAGCGAGCGGCAGCGCACTTGTGTTGGGCTGCTGTTTCACTCGTGTATAAACAAAGCCCATACAGTTATGAAATGCGCTGAACTAGAAAGCGTAACGTTATTATGTTTCGCGTTCCATTGATTAACGCCATTACCTGCTGTGCTGTAGGAAGCGGAGGTACAGTAAGTTACAGTAGGTGTAGGTTACATGTTTAATCAAAGCCCATACAATTTTTAGATGAATGATTGTGGATATAATATAGAAAACACATCATTATGATATTGTCAGAGGGAGAGGCATGACTTCGCGACAGCCATATTAGACACTCACTGTACATCAGTGTGGAACTGTAACTGTAACTGAGGGGTACAATTCCCTGACTGTATTGATAAGTATGGTATCATTAAACCACTACCGCTTTATGTACTTTAACTACTGGCCATACAGTACACAATATATGAATATGATGAACACTTCCCACAATGAAATCGGTTCCAGTCAAAGGTATTAATCAAGTATTTAATGGAGCAAAAGGTACATATGATACTTATATTACATTTGATTGCACTTGTAAGGCAAATGAGTATTCGTAGGCAAATCAACACTGAATGTCCATTCTCTGGTTACGCAGGAGGCAAGTATACAACCTGGCTCTTAGGGAATTATATCTATGGTACACTTAATGATATAGCGGGATATACTGGAAGGGGTCCTCCCGGTTGTAAGCCGGCAGGGGGGGTAGGAGAGCTGTCGGTAGTAGAACGTCTGGTCAACGATATCTAGGGAGACTTCGAGTACAGAAGACAGTGCGATAGACTCTTGATCCGCAGACGAATACAGCTTGGTTCTCTTGTAGGCTGTAGCTCCACAGTGAAGAAAGCTAGGCGGCCTCAGGCTCTCTGAGCGCCGACTCGACCTTGACTCCTCTCGGGGGTAAATCCAACACTCACAGGCGTCGGCGATTATCCGCTCCACAAATCACAGTACCAAAGCAAATATATATTCCAGCCGCACAGGGCTATGCAGACGTCGGGTAGGTAATCCAGTCTACATGTCCATTCGGTCCTCGCCTAGATCTCCTCGGATGAAAGCGCCATGTGGTCGGCCCAGCCTGGATAAGAATCTAGCTAACACGAGGAAGCGTTGGAGATGCTGGTCACTTTAGAACTCTAACCGCACGATGCACCATACACAATAGACTATTATTAACTTAATAGAAATACGTCGCACTCGACGGTACAGTGCCAAACTCTGACAATTCAGTTATTAATTCGCACGCGGTCTCAATGCTATTCTGGGGCCAAACAGGCCATACTTCACCGCACGTCGATCGTGGGTGAGGCTTCACGTTGGTTACTAAGTTTCTGACTAAGTGCCTCTGTATTCACTTGCGCCATATTTATATGCACGGTGAACAAATAGTGCCACTCTCATTTCTGTCGCCGTATCCCTGGGCAGGGCCGGGGCTAGTACAGACATGTCTTGTCGGTAACTTTGAACTTGACTCCAGGGGCTGGTCCCCTGGCGCCTGGTCCTTTGTCCAATAGGAGAATGAACTATTATGGGCTATAGTAGGCTAAAGGGATATTCCGTGTATATGTACAAGGAATATACAAGGGATATCAAACGATATACAAATACTATTCAATATATATCAACAAATAAATATATATACTCGGTTTAATCTGATCCTTCGTAACAGCCGCCCCCTAATTAGTCCCACCTAATTAGCTAAGCAGAGACAGATTAACCGCACTGTCCACTACTCAATGTCTGCTGTGAGGGTCAGTCAATTCACAAAGTCATGGGGTCATGGTCGTCATCGATGGTATCGGGGAGCCTTGGCAGTTCTATTAGCCTCGCCACGGGTCGGGTGTAGGTCCGCCCTTGGACGAGCACTTCAGCTGCTCGGACCTTTCCGTCGGCACCGGTGATCACTTTGCTTACGCGGCCAGCCGGCCACATAGCTCGGGGTAGTGACTGGTCGATAATCATGACGACTGTTCCTTCTGTCAAATTGTCTCTCTCTTTTACCCATTTCTGGCGGGTCTGTAGAGACGGTAGATAGTGGAGTAGGAAGCTGTTCCAAAACTTGTCAGCCAATACTTGACTGTACCTCCACATTCTTCGGCCGTTCGCTTCTTCAGGCCTGTACATTGTCTGGGGTAGCGCGGGGTCCAGCCGCCCCATCAAGAGTGTGTTGGGGGTGACTGGGTCGACATCTGCTACATCACTTGAGACGTAACCGAGGGGCTTTGAGTTCAATACTCCCTCGATCTCCGTGAGGACTGTCATTAAGACTTCTTCCGCCACGGTCTGGGCCCCAAGCACGGCGTACAGGGCTGTCTTTATGGAACGTACTTCTCGTTCCCAAGTTCCACCGAAGTGAGGTGCGTTCGGGGGATTAAACTGGAAGTCAATCTGGGATGGAGCGAGGTGGGTCTTAAGTTCTGGGCCCATAGCTTGGAAGCTCTCTCTCAGCTCTCTTTCTCCGCCTTTGAAGTTTGTCCCGTGATCAGACAACAATATAGACGGTTTGCCTTTCCGTGATGTGAATCTTCGGAAGGCCATAAGGAATGAGTCTGTGCTCATGGTTGGAAGGAGTTCGATATGTATCGCTCTGGTGGTCATGCATTTGAATACAATACCCCACCGCTTCTCGGTTCCTCTTCCTTTCTTTATATACAGCGGGCCGAAACAGTCCATACCGGTGGAGTGAAAAGGCTTGTCGCCGAGTCGGAGGCGACAGGGAGGTAGGTCTGCCATCCGGGGTATACTGGGCTGTGCTCGCCACTTACGACAGTCTAGACAGGCCATATTAGACACTCACTGTACATCAGTGTGGAACTGTAACTGTAACTGAGGGGTACAATTCCCTGACTGTATTGATAAGTATGGTATCATTAAACCACTACCGCTTTATGTACTTTAACTACTGGCCATACAGTACACAATATATGAATATGATGAACACTTCCCACAATGAAATCGGTTCCAGTCAAAGGTATTAATCAAGTATTTAATGGAGCAAAAGGTACATATGATACTTATATTACATTTGATTGCACTTGTAAGGCAAATGAGTATTCGTAGGCAAATCAACACTGAATGTCCATTCTCTGGTTACGCAGGAGGCAAGTATACAACCTGGCTCTTAGGGAATTATATCTATGGTACACTTAATGATATAGCGGGATATACTGGAAGGGGTCCTCCCGGTTGTAAGCCGGCAGGGGGGGTAGGAGAGCTGTCGGTAGTAGAACGTCTGGTCAACGATATCTAGGGAGACTTCGAGTACAGAAGACAGTGCGATAGACTCTTGATCCGCAGACGAATACAGCTTGGTTCTCTTGTAGGCTGTAGCTCCACAGTGAAGAAAGCTAGGCGGCCTCAGGCTCTCTGAGCGCCGACTCGACCTTGACTCCTCTCGGGGGTAAATCCAACACTCACAGGCGTCGGCGATTATCCGCTCCACAAATCACAGTACCAAAGCAAATATATATTCCAGCCGCACAGGGCTATGCAGACGTCGGGTAGGTAATCCAGTCTACATGTCCATTCGGTCCTCGCCTAGATCTCCTCGGATGAAAGCGCCATGTGGTCGGCCCAGCCTGGATAAGAATCTAGCTAACACGAGGAAGCGTTGGAGATGCTGGTCACTTTAGAACTCTAACCGCACGATGCACCATACACAATAGACTATTATTAACTTAATAGAAATACGTCGCACTCGACGGTACAGTGCCAAACTCTGACAATTCAGTTATTAATTCGCACGCGGTCTCAATGCTATTCTGGGGCCAAACAGGCCATACTTCACCGCACGTCGATCGTGGGTGAGGCTTCACGTTGGTTACTAAGTTTCTGACTAAGTGCCTCTGTATTCACTTGCGCCATATTTATATGCACGGTGAACAAATAGTGCCACTCTCATTTCTGTCGCCGTATCCCTGGGCAGGGCCGGGGCTAGTACAGACATGTCTTGTCGGTAACTTTGAACTTGACTCCAGGGGCTGGTCCCCTGGCGCCTGGTCCTTTGTCCAATAGGAGAATGAACTATTATGGGCTATAGTAGGCTAAAGGGATATTCCGTGTATATGTACAAGGAATATACAAGGGATATCAAACGATATACAAATACTATTCAATATATATCAACAAATAAATATATATACTCGGTTTAATCTGATCCTTCGTAACAGCCGCCCCCTAATTAGTCCCACCTAATTAGCTAAGCAGAGACAGATTAACCGCACTGTCCACTACTCAATGTCTGCTGTGAGGGTCAGTCAATTCACAAAGTCATGGGGTCATGGTCGTCATCGATGGTATCGGGGAGCCTTGGCAGTTCTATTAGCCTCGCCACGGGTCGGGTGTAGGTCCGCCCTTGGACGAGCACTTCAGCTGCTCGGACCTTTCCGTCGGCACCGGTGATCACTTTGCTTACGCGGCCAGCCGGCCACATAGCTCGGGGTAGTGACTGGTCGATAATCATGACGACTGTTCCTTCTGTCAAATTGTCTCTCTCTTTTACCCATTTCTGGCGGGTCTGTAGAGACGGTAGATAGTGGAGTAGGAAGCTGTTCCAAAACTTGTCAGCCAATACTTGACTGTACCTCCACATTCTTCGGCCGTTCGCTTCTTCAGGCCTGTACATTGTCTGGGGTAGCGCGGGGTCCAGCCGCCCCATCAAGAGTGTGTTGGGGGTGACTGGGTCGACATCTGCTACATCACTTGAGACGTAACCGAGGGGCTTTGAGTTCAATACTCCCTCGATCTCCGTGAGGACTGTCATTAAGACTTCTTCCGCCACGGTCTGGGCCCCAAGCACGGCGTACAGGGCTGTCTTTATGGAACGTACTTCTCGTTCCCAAGTTCCACCGAAGTGAGGTGCGTTCGGGGGATTAAACTGGAAGTCAATCTGGGATGGAGCGAGGTGGGTCTTAAGTTCTGGGCCCATAGCTTGGAAGCTCTCTCTCAGCTCTCTTTCTCCGCCTTTGAAGTTTGTCCCGTGATCAGACAACAATATAGACGGTTTGCCTTTCCGTGATGTGAATCTTCGGAAGGCCATAAGGAATGAGTCTGTGCTCATGGTTGGAAGGAGTTCGATATGTATCGCTCTGGTGGTCATGCATTTGAATACAATACCCCACCGCTTCTCGGTTCCTCTTCCTTTCTTTATATACAGTGGGCCGAAACAGTCCATACCGGTGGAGTGAAAAGGCTTGTCGCCGAGTCGGAGGCGACAGGTAGGTAGGTCTGCCATCCGGGGTATACTGGGCTGTGCTCGCCACTTACGACAGTCTAGACAGGTTCGCTGGAAGCGCCGCACTGCTTCTCTCCCTTGCAGTATCCAATAACGACGTCTGATCTCCGCGAAGACTCTCTCTGCCCCTGCGTGGTGCACATCCTCGTCGTATTTCTTTATGATCAGCTCTGTGACCTTGTGTCGGCTGTTCAAGACTATCGGGTACTTGACGTCATCCGGTAAGTCTGGGGCTCTCCGCAGACGACCACCCACTCTGATGAGACTATGGGCGTCGCTCTCGGGTGCTAGGTGGAGCAGTCTGCTGTCTGATGGGACGGGCTTTGCTCCCTGTAGACAGTCTAGCTCGTCGGGGAACGAGTCTCTCTGGGCTCGTTGTAGTAGAAGAAGTTCTGCTTCTTCGTAGTCAGCTGCTGAAATGTCAGTAGTGGGCTGAACCTCTGGGTGGTGCCACAGAAATGTCTTTAGCTGCGCACTCTCTAGGGTGAGGCAATCGTCTATGTCGGGGTCTGTGGAGACGAGTGTGTTCAATCCACAGAACATAGATTTCTTGTTTTCGGCCTCCTCTTTACTCGCCTCCCGTGGGGTGGGTGTAGGCCACTCTTCTTCCGGGAGCTTGAGAAACTCTGGTCCGTCACTGTATAGGTTGTGACGGGTGAGGTCATCCAGGGACATTCCCCGGGTGATGACGTCAGCTGGGTTGTGTTTTGTGTCCACATACCTCCAGCTCACTACTTCTGTTAACTCTTGAATCTCTGTGACTCTGACTCCCACGAAGACCTTGTATCTGCACGAATCAGACCGGATCCATGTGAGTACTGTCGTGGAGTCTGACCACAAGATTGTTCTTTGCACCGGAATGGTGAGTTCACGTTGGATTAACGTGGCGAGCTGCGCTCCTGCTAGGGCTGCGCAGAGCTCTAGACGCGGGATAGATTGTTGCTTTCGTGGGGCTATTCTTGAGCGAGCCAGGATGAAAGCAGTATGTATTTCTCCTCCCTCCTCTCAGGCACGCAAGTAAGCCACCGAACCGTAGGCTACTTCGGAGGCGTCGCTGAAGACGTGTAGATCCATCTTGCATGTCTCTGGCCTCACTGTGGGTGGGAAGTAGCTGCGGCGTATGTTAACACCTGGGAGTGAGCGGAGTTCCGTCTCCCACTCTCTCCATGTGGATGCAAGGTGTTCGGGTATGGGGTCGTCCCAGCCCTGGTCCTTGTCCCATAACACTCTTACAATCGTCTTTGCCCTGGTGGTGTAAGGTAGAATACATCCCAACGGGTCATATTGTCTGGCGAGTGTTCTGTATACACTCCGTCTGGTGGTCGGTAGTGCCGTCGACCTTCCCTGCTCCTTGGTCAGGGGTTTGTGTCTATAATGGAGCGAGTCTGTTTTGAAGCGCCAGACTAGTCCTAGTGTCATTTCTTGGGCTTCTCCTGGGATGGTCGCCATCCAGGTCTCGCTGCTCGCTGCCTTGTCCTCGGGGGAGAGGCTGCGCAATACTTGCGGGTCGCTGCTGGCCCACTGCCTGAGATCAAAGCCGCCTTTGATCAGGGAGGCGCGGAGCTTGAGTAGAAGAGCCTCGGCTTCTTCTGGCGTCGAGACGCTTTGCAAACAGTTGTCCACGTAGAAACTATTTCCTACACTTTGTCGGACCTCTTCATCTGCTGCTGGGTCCTCTGCGACGTGTTTTTGCAGTGCAAACGTGGCACAGCATGGGCTGCATATGGTTCCGAAAGGGAGGACTTCCCATTGATAGATGGCTGGTTGCTCATCCCCGATCCTCTCTCTCCATCGGAACCGCAGCAGGGGCTTGTCCTCCTCCACTAGTCTCACCTGCAGGAACATCTCTTTGATGTCGCCGCTGATGGCCACCTTGTCTTGGCGGAAACGTAGTAACACGCCTAGTAGAGAGGGGCCGAGTGTTGGGCCGGGCAAGAGCTCTTTATTCAGATTTTGTGATCCGATCTGGTAGCTGCAGTTGAACACAATACGATCCTTGCCGTTGTGGTGGACTTTGTGGTGCGGCACGTACCATGATTCGGTCGTCTGATCGGCCTCTTTAATGTCAATTTTCTTTATGTGTCCCGCTGTGATTAGCTTGTTAATCTCAGCGCGGTACACAGTCTCTTGAGCGGGGTCTCTGGCTAGGCGCCGCTCTGTGTTCAATAGATACCGCTCCGTCGCTTCTTTTGTGGCGTGAAAGGTAGGCATACCCTCTCGCCTCAGGAGTGGAGTTGCCTATCTCATCACTCCGTTGACGTTGACTCTCTTTGTCCCTTGCTCGAGGAGGGCTATAGCGTAAATGTCTTCCTTGGAACGAATGTCTTTCTTTTCGTTCTTAAAGGGCATTGTCTCTAGTGTCCATAGCCTCTCGACGTGCTGTAGGAGAGTGGTGTCTTCTTCTGTCACTCTGGAGTGGAGGCAGTTAGTGGCTGCTGTTCGGTTAAGAGACTTAGCGAGGGGGCCTTGTAATGTCCATCCTAGGCGGGTCTCGACTGCTGCAGGACAGCCTCTGGGTCCTGTGTGGACCCGGTCTATCGGGACTATGAGGTCTGCATGGTCGGAGCCTATCAGCAGGGTCGAGGTGGCACCGTCTATGAGCGGGATAGGTAGTTGGCGCAGGTGCACATATTTATCCATCAGCTTGGCGATGGGGTAGGTGTACTGCGACAGGCCTATTTCTTGGCTGGTGAAAGCATTAGTAATCCTATACCGTCTCTCTGGCTGCCCGCTTGCTGCGATAGTGAAGGAGACATTCTCGCCCTTTATCGTCTTTAGATCTCTTCTTATTGTCCGAATCGTCATCTGGTTTTCGCTCCCCCGCAGCCCCAGCTGGGCCGCAGCGGACGCGAGGAGAAGGGTCTTCTCTGACCCGTCGTCAAGGACGGCGTAAGTGTCCATGACCTTATCTTGGTAACTCAGTGTTACGCGGACCACCTTTAAGAGCACCTGGGCGCCCCCGCTGCTGGCGGGGTCAATGTACATAACACTTGCCTTTGTGCTGCTGGGAGGTGCAGGCTTTCTTCTGTTACTGTCGTGTAGGACATCTAGGTGGGCTCCGTCACACCGACTACACCTCTTCTTTAAGCGGCAATCGGCTGCCATGTGACTGCGCGCACATCGGTAACAGCGTCGGTTGGACTTTATCCATTGACTCACTTCTTCAGCGGTCATCTTCTTGAACAGGTCACATTGTGACAACCAGTGTTCCTTTTCGCAGTACGGGCACACCATCTTCCACTTCTCTTTTATCGAGGGGGTACTGTGGTTCTTGCTGCTCGGTACTGATTCTGATTGGTGCATGACAGTCACCAATCTTCGGCCATCGTTTGCTCTCCTAGGTCCCTCTCTGGAGCTTGGTGTGCTCCGCACGAACGTATCCAATCGTAGGCTGCTGACTTCTCTCGCCAGGAAGTCGGCTAGGTCTAGGAGGGATGGCTCGGGACCGTTAGGATCACGGTGGTCTCTTTGCCGCCTGAAGCGCTCTTGTCGGGCGGGCGGCAGCTTCTCTAAAATCCTCTCGACATTAGAGTTTGCGTATAGTTCGTGCATACCCTTTTCTCGTTGCGCCCCCAGCATCCCTACCAGGGATTGTACTTTGATAGACAGGTCGTCTAGTGAGCGATTGTCTGTTGCTGGGGGTAGGCGGTCAATATGCCTTATCTCTTGTATTACGTAATCCCATATGCGTCCATATCTTTGGTCGAGCGCTGCTAGAGCCGCTGTGTATGGGGTAGTAGAGGTGGCATAGGCCAGCGCTATGTTGTGCGCTCGGGGCACCTTGAGGTGCTTCAATAGGATAGCATACTTGTGGCGTTCATCAGCTACGTCAACCATCATTGTCTCTAAGCACATCCGTAACTCCGTGTACTGTGCTCGGTTCTCATGGGTGAAGTCTGGAAACGTCGGTGTGCCAATGTATGACGCCGTAGATGGCTGGCACATCGGTGAGCGTTGGAAGAGAGGCCTCCTAGGCGAGTCTCCTCTTACGCCTCTCGGTGGGCTGGTACCGGCAGGGTACCATGGCCCGCGTATCCAGGTGCTATTCCTCGGGACTGGTCGTGCGTCATGCTCACCCGTGAATAGAGTCGGGGGTCTGTAGCGCAGAGCCGCGGGGGTAGAGCCTGGGCTGTACTGGACCTCCTGGTCCTGTGGAGTACTGTGCTGCTGTCGGGCTTGACTCTCCTCCTCTCCCTCTTCTTCTTCTGTCAGGTCATCTAGATCCTGTAGTCGTCTATTTAGCCTCTCCGCGGTGTACACCGTTCCTTCCTTGTAGCTGGGTCTCACTGGGACCGGTCGGGGAAGGGGTTCGGAGGGGGGTATAGGCTCTCTCTGGTGGTCGAGTTCAGGGTCGCTTGATCGGTTAGGGGAGGGTGCCCTTGACCCGTGTCTTGACGAGGTCAAGTGCGGAGGGAGGGGGTGTTGCCTTGGCGATCAGCTGCTCCATTAGCTGCGCTTGTATTCTGTCGCGCTCTGCTTCTCTTTGGGCACCGGCAGCGGCACGCTGGGTGTCTGCCCGGTCTCTTGCCATATTCTCTTCCGTCTGAAGGCGTCTAATCTCTAGACGTATACGATCTTCGTCGCTCCGTTGCTGCGCTTGAATGCGTTCTCTTTCCATGGAAGAATGTTCGCGCTCACTAAGCGTCTGTGCTTGGAGTCGATCGCGCTCTGTTGAGGCTGCTAGGCTGGCGAGGAACGCCTGTGCCAGCATCTTGTCCACCTTGCTGGGGGAAGACGCTGGTTGAGATGATCCGCTCCTGGCAGTACTCGTTGGAGATGCGTTCTCCTGCGGGGAGTCCTGGAGCTCTATCTCCGCGGCGCTCTCCTCATCTTGTACCGTGCAGAGTTCCATCTCTGGAGGGTTATCTTCCTCCCGGAGCTCTCCGGGGACTACTTCTTCGGTCTTGGCGGGGGGTAAAGTCGTGTCGGTTCCCTCCTGGTCCCCACCGTGAGCTTGGTCAGTTACATTAGAACCCACTAGGGCCTCTGTGGTCGGGGTATCCTGGTTGATAGGGTCGGACATAATTTTACTTTCTACTTTTACCGCGTTTACCGTCTGTAGAAGGCTAGGTAGTATACTGGCAGCGTAATCCTCTAAGTACTGAGGTGGCTGCCGTCTACGCTGCGGGCGATCTACTTTAGGAGGACCGTTTTGTGGAGTGTTCATCATAGGCCATTTCAATATTAATACCACTATATTAATATTACACTAGTTATTATCCGGCTCGAAGGACCAATTGTAACTGAGGGGTACAATTCCCTGACTGTATTGATAAGTATGGTATCATTAAACCACTACCGCTTTATGTACTTTAACTACTGGCCATACAGTACACAATATATGAATATGATGAACACTTCCCACAATGAAATCGGTTCCAGTCAAAGGTATTAATCAAGTATTTAATGGAGCAAAAGGTACATATGATACTTATATTACATTTGATTGCACTTGTAAGGCAAATGAGTATTCGTAGGCAAATCAACACTGAATGTCCATTCTCTGGTTACGCAGGAGGCAAGTATACAACCTGGCTCTTAGGGAATTATATCTATGGTACACTTAATGATATAGCGGGATATACTGGAAGGGGTCCTCCCGGTTGTAAGCCGGCAGGGGGGGTAGGAGAGCTGTCGGTAGTAGAACGTCTGGTCAACGATATCTAGGGAGACTTCGAGTACAGAAGACAGTGCGATAGACTCTTGATCCGCAGACGAATACAGCTTGGTTCTCTTGTAGGCTGTAGCTCCACAGTGAAGAAAGCTAGGCGGCCTCAGGCTCTCTGAGCGCCGACTCGACCTTGACTCCTCTCGGGGGTAAATCCAACACTCACAGGCGTCGGCGATTATCCGCTCCACAAATCACAGTACCAAAGCAAATATATATTCCAGCCGCACAGGGCTATGCAGACGTCGGGTAGGTAATCCAGTGTACATGTCCATTCGGTCCTCGCCTAGATCTCCTCGGATGAAAGCGCCATGTGGTCGGCCCAGCCTGGATAAGAATCTAGCTAACACGAGGAAGCGTTGGAGATGCTGGTCACTTTAGAACTCTAACCGCACGATGCACCATACACAATAGACTATTATTAACTTAATAGAAATACGTCGCACTCGACGGTACAGTGCCAAACTCTGACAATTCAGTTATTAATTCGCACGCGGTCTCAATGCTATTCTGGGGCCAAACAGGCCATACTTCACCGCACGTCGTATCGTGGGTGAGGCTTCACGTTGGTTACTAAGTTTCTGACTAAGTGCCTCTGTATTCACTTGCGCCATATTTATATGCACGGTGAACAAATAGTGCCACTCTCATTTCTGTCGCCGTATCCCTGGGCAGGGCCGGGGCTAGTACAGACATGTCTTGTCGGTAACTTTGAACTTGACTCCGGGGGCTGGTCCCCTGGCGCCTGGTCCTTTGTCCAATAGGAGAATGAACTATTATGGGCTATAGTAGGCTAAAGGGATATTCCGTGTATATGTACAAGGAATATACAAGGGATATGAAACGATATACAAATACTATTCAATATATATCAACAAATAAATATATATACTCGGTTTAATCTGATCCTTCGTAACAGTAACGTTATATGTTATTTCGCCCGTGGAGGCTGCTGAGCCTAAAGCGCCAGCGGGGCGACGCGGTGGTTTATCCCCGGCTTCCGTGCGCCGCCGCCGGCTTGATACAGCTTCAGCAGCAGCAGCGGCGGTGCTCTGTTGTAGGAAGCCCTTCAATGACAGCGGCGCGCTCTCATATTTTGCGAATGCATAAACTATATCTTAAATTATGGCTATGTGTCTAATATGGCTGTCGCTTATCAATGACTTCGCGACAGCCATATTAGACACATCGCCATAATTTAAGATATAGTTTATGCATTCGCAAATATGAACCTTCCGACTACCAGACGACCGCTCTACCTCCTGAGCCGCTGTCGCCCCTAAATTGTATATATTAGTGGTGGTGGGGGGAAATATCTATACGTAGTAGTATCGCGATACTTCCACTTCCTGTGTTAGTGTGTCTGTCCACTTCCTGTGTTAGTGTGTCTGTCCACTTCCTGTGTTAGTGTGTCTGTCCACTTCCTGTTAGTGTGTCTGTCCAGATTTAGGAGGTCCCCTAGTGGCCGTTAGCTGTAAAAATCCATCGATTAGCCGCACCGTTATATAAGCCGCAGGGTCGAAAAATGGGGGGAAAAGGAGCGGCTTATAGTCCGAAAATTACGGTATATAAATATATCTCTCTCTCTCTGGTTCTCCCAGGTGTCGCGGTGCCGGAGGGCGAGGCACACCGCCACGAGCCGCCCATCCCTCACGACGAGGTGAAGGTGGACGAGAGGAAGAACGACGCGGAGCTGGAGGAGGAGAAGATCCAACCCGAGGAGCAGCAGGAGTCCCGAGGGGCGGCGGGGGAGGCGGCCGCGAAGGAGAAGAAACGAGAGGAGGAGGAGGAGAAGGAGGAGAAGAAGAGGGCGGAAGAGGAACAGAAGCTGGCGGTGGTGAGGAAGGAGGAGGTGGACCTGGGCGGAGGAGAGGTCCAGTCCAACGAGGTGCCGGAGAAGAAGCCGGAGGCGCCGCGGCTGAAGGAGGCAGCGGAGGAGGTAGCGGCTCCCGTGAAGGAACTACTTCCTGCCGGGAAAGGAGCCGCGGCGGCTGATCAGGGCGCAGCGGCGCAGGTTGATGATGCAGGCAAAGCCCCAGAGGCTGCTGGGAAAGGTTAGTAGTATTCTCCTGTTTATTACACTAACACTGACAGATTGGTGGAAAAACTCTCAAATCCACAAAGACCTGTTAACACTTTGAATGCATTTAGTGCTTGAATGCCCGCCATCCACTGCAATGTTAGCGTTAATTAATCGCCTAATCTATGTTTTAAATTATGGCTATGTGTCTAATCTGCCCGTCGCATTATCAATGACCCATTTCCAGTCGACATTGTCGAAGCGGATTGTTTTTTTTATCGGTTCATTTCCGTTTTATATCATTTTGAAAAGCCCTCGTTTTCACGGAAAAAAGAAGAGATTCCATGATAAACGCCCCGTACTGTAATATTCTAGAACGTTGTAATTTTTCGGCCTATTTATGAATCGTTTTCAAATAAACGCTAGATTATCGATAGTATATGTGTACGTGTGCACGCTGGTGCCGCGCGCTGAAAATCGATTCTCTCCGTTCCTGATCGCTCTTACAGTCAAAACAGCCATATCACATTATAGGGGAAAAGCTTATATCTCCGTGAAAACGGGTCTGATTATCCTAAGACTGGTAAAATAGATTCCTTATCTGAGATCAGATGGTATCCAAATGGATTATTACAATTCCTGATAGCCATTCCAAAAATCGATCCTTTTATTGATCCCGCACGTATACTGTAAAACAGCGTAACCACGCTGTGCTGAGGGTCCAGCATGAAGCTGATCGGCGCCGGTTACATGCGTGAGAAGTAAAATGTGGAGGCTGTTTTTTTTTTTTCTCATGCATTTTCATTGAGTCCAATCCAAAAGGGTGAATTACCATTTGGGAGACGATAGGGGGCGCTTTTTTCACATCTGAGCGCCTGGCGGGGCTGATTTACCAACGGTAGACTCGGTTGATGAAATATGAATTCAGATCGCTAATAAAAACATGTAGACTAATTATTTAGAGAAAATAATAATGCATCCACACAGCGTTTAGAAAGTTCAAGTTTCAAGTTTCTTTATTAGTTGTCAGACAGAAATACAGAATACTTTTGTATGAAATGCTTCTTTCTGTTTTGCTCCGGAGAGTGTGCTAGATAAAATATACAAGTATGAAATAAGTATAATAAGTATAAAATAGAAAGTCAAGTACGTAAACAAGTGTAAACCAAACAAAAATTTTCAATATACATATATACAATATATATTGTAGGTACAGAATAAAATGATTGCTTTTCCCCAAAAAACTATTATTGATTCATTCATTTTTCATTTGAAAAGATTTTCCGGGTCCAAAATTACATGTTGAGTACATTTCATTTCAAACCTTTTATTCAAACTTGAAAAGGCAACTGACGCTTCCCTCATGTACAGTCACGTTGAGTGTACATACAGAGTTAAGCAAAAAAGAAAAAGGCATATAATATCATCACACATCATATAAAATCATAACAATAAGACAAGTAAGGATAACAATAAATTAAAACACGTACAACTTGATTGACAAAGGTTGGAGATCAGGGTTTTAAACTCCACAACAGAGGGGAGAATCTCAAGCTTTAAGGAGCAGTTAGGGGTTAAGGGGTCTCGCTCAAGGACACTTCGACACGCTGCCTGGGAGGAGCTGGAATCGAACCGGGAGCCTTTTCCGATTACCAGACGTTCTACCTCCTGACAGCGCAAACCCCACCAGTCGCGCGCGAAAGCAGGCGGGCGGGCGGGCAGGCGACCAGCGCTTAACTTTCGCTCCCATGTTAACGGACGTAGCTGTGCCCACCGCCCGCGTGCGGGCGCGCGACTCACGGGGTGGAAGCGATCGTTTTTGCTTTGGTTGGATTCGGAGGCGTGCGCCACGCGCATTTTCACAGAAATACACTCAATATCTGCATTATTACCACACACATAGATGTTGTTCAACCAGCTAATGTGTCTGTATCTTTCCCAATACAAATAAACCATATTACTATACTTTTTCAGGAGTACAGTCACACTGATCATCATTCTAAAATTAATTCTAACATTCTAATTAATTATATAACTGGTTATACATGCAAAATGGACAATAGAACACTGTAAATCTTAAAAAAATCTTCAAAACAGGGATTGAATTCGCATATAGACTACTAGGCATTTACAGCTGTTCCAATGTAAACGTGCCTTCCTCCTCCGTGCACTTTCGCCCGCTCTGAAGTCGGACTCGGTGTGCCAGGCCACGCGCGCGATCTCGCGCACGGAACCCCCGCGAGTGCCTGAGTGCGCGACTGGTGTGCGCTGTGAGTCACTGTCGCCCCACAGGTGTTGCGTGCTGCATGTATCCCCTCACCTACTTCACGTTTCCCCCACGTGGAACGCACCTGATAACACACATGGTACATAAATAACACCATCTAGTAGTATCTATAGCACCTGGTGAGCGCAGGTCTGACTCTGTGATGTCTGGTGACCCACCAGCCGCTGTCCCTGAAGCAGAGCGTCACGCCGGAGCCGACGGGGCCGCAGACGGAAAAGACGCCGCGGAGGACAAGATGGAAGGTGAGGAGGGAGTGACTGAGGGAGAATGGATTTTAAAGCCAAGATAGTAGAACTTAGGCAAATCTCTTATAAGTAGGGATGCTCGATATTGGCTTTTTTACCGATACCGATATACCGATATTGTCCAACTCTTAATTTCCGATACCGATATCAACCGATATCAACCGATACCAATATATGCAGGGTTTCCCCCCCCCCCCCCCCCCCCAAAAATGGAATAATTTCAGGTAATTAACATTACATATCTCTTGTTGTGGAATTAACACAACATTATGCATACTTTTGACAATAAATAAAATCAGAATTTGTTCTTACTTGCTTGCCTGGGTAAATAAAGGTTATAGAAATGTAAAAAAATAAAAATAAAAAAAATCCGATATCACATTTTAATGCCGATATCGGCCGATAATATCGGTAGGCCGATAATATCGGACATCCCTACTTATAAGCACTTCCACCCCAGTATTCGGTAGTTATTTATTCAATCACTTGTGGATCGGTAAAGGTTTATCCAATTGGCCATCATCATGTTAACTTAATAATTTTTTTTAAAAATATATAATACGATTTCAATGCCAAACGAATGTAGAATGTACAGGCGCAGCTCAATAAATTAGAATATCGTGGGAAAAGTCCATTTATTTCGCCGCATTGATGCAGTCATTTGTGCAAAAGGAGCCCCGACTGAGTACTGAGTGAACATACTTTTCAGTAGGCCGACATTTCTATATTAAATATATATATATTTTTTGATTGGTACTCTTATGTAATATAAAACATTGCTGAGATACTGAATTTGGGGTTTTCACGAGTTGTAAGCCATACTTATCTAAATTAAAACAAATAAAGGCTTGAAATATTTCACCGTGTGTAATGAATGTATCATCTTTGAGAGTTTCGCTTTTTGAATCTAATTACTGAAATAAATTAACCTTTCCACAATATTCTAATGTATTGAGCTGCACCTGTAAGTAAATAATTAAATTAGAAAAACATTATCGATATGAGGTGAACTGAAAAGGTGTTACAAAGAACAGCCCGATACCTAATCCTAGTTTCCTATGGGTACAACTTTTCTGCCCATGATGGCAAACACACCAGACGACGACCATGTTTATTCATTGTAAACATTTGACGCCTGCTTTGATGTGATGATGATATCGTGTTATCATTGTGATGTTGCAACGTTATCATTAATATTTTAACTTGATTAGAATTTGCCTAATTTCAGCCTATTTATATTGGTATTCTTTATAGGGACAATCGACTAGCTCTAATGTTAACAACATCACGCACAGGCGTATGACGTCGGGCTATTGTATTGGAATGAAAATATTTATACCCTGTGCCTGTGGTAGGGCTGCAACGATTAGTCGGCATAATCGACGACGTCGATCATAAAAACTCGTCGACGCCGAATCTTTGCGTCGATGCGTCATAATTTTTTTTTGTTTTTTTTTAATTTATTTCTTACTTTTTTTTTTGCACTACCTATCTTTGTGAAAGTGGCTTCTCAGCTCTGGTCCAGCTGAAGACAGAGCAGAGGAACAGATTGGACATTGAGCATGACCTCAGAGTTGCTTTGTCTACCATCACCCCAGACTTTGAGACTCTTGTCAGGAGCAAACAACATCCCCAGTTATCCCATTAGTTCCCTGGGATGTTAAGCTAAGAAGTCTGCTAAGAAGGATATATTATTATTTATTATTTATTATTATTATTATTATTATTATTATTATTATTATTATTATTATTATTATTATTATTATTATTATTATTATTATTATTATTATTATTATTATTATTATTTTTAATTATTATTTTAATTATTATTATTATTATTATTATTATTATTATTATTATTATTATTATTATTATTATTTCATTGTGTTTTTAGCCCTAGTTGCACTTTTGTTGCATCCCCAGTTAACCCATTAGTTCCCCCAAACTTACTGTCGGTCTGTTATGTTAAGCTAAGAAGTCTGCTAAGAGCCCGGAAAAGGAGCCGCGCCCACAGGAAGCAGAGATGGAGGGTGTGACAGAAATAATCGTTAGATTAGTCAACTAATCGAAAAAAGAATCGACAGAAAGAATCGTTAGATTAGTCGACTAATCGAAAAAACTATCGACAGATTAGTCTACTACCAAAATAATCGTTAGTTGCAGCCCTACCCTGTGGTTTGTGAGAGGCCGTTTTTACACTGCTGCTGCATCGCTTGTCCCTGCCTCGCTTTTGCATATCTGTCTCTCAAGTGGCTCCTATCATCCTATATGCATTGTTTTTGGCTTATTGTGAGCCAGGCTGTTCAACCTCCTGTCACAACTGCAGCCATTTCTGACAGCACTGCAGCACACAGGTGAATGAAGAGAGGATATGTTCAGATATCCCTCTCTCTCTCTCTCTCTCTCTCTCTCTCTCTCTCTCTCTCTCTCTCTCTCTCTCTCTCTCTCTCTCTCTCTCTCTCTCTCTCTCTCTCACTCTCTCCCTCTCTCTCTCTCTCTCTCTCTCTCTCTCTCTCTCTTTCTCACTCTCACTCACTCTCTCTCTCTCTCTCTCACTCTCTCTCTCACTCTCACTCTCACTCTCACTCTCTCTCACTCTCTCACTCGGCTTGGCTTGATACACCACCTGTTTTTGTTGACTCTTACTCTCTTTCTGTTCTTATTTTTTACCTTCCTCTCCCTCTTTTCTGCCTATCTCTCTCTCTCTCTCTCTGTCTCTCTTTTTGCCGGGCTGCTATCACAGTGATAAAAAAGCTGGTCGCAGGTAGGACTCCCTCTCTTCCTCTCTTCCTCTTTGCCTTTGTCTCTCTAATTCGCTATAATTTACATTCAGTGGGTTGATAAATCGAGGTTTATAGACCAAGTGTACGCTAGAATCTTTGTCCTCTTTACCCCTAATTATCTCACCCACCCCCCCCCCCCCCCTCACCACCCCCACCCTCCATTTCATCCTAAGCTTCTTTGTGTGTGTCTGTGTGTGTGTGTGTGTGTGTATTCAATGTCGATAGCAATCACATCCATAACCATCATACGGTGTTAGGTGAACGGTACAGTACAGTACAGTACAGTACACCCAGAAACGTCTGAATCAAACTGAATGATTGACCCGACCTCTGACCTTTCCACCCGATACAGAGAGTCTGTAATCCCTCTTCAGTGTCCTGGACGGCCCGGTTGCAAGAGCTATAATAAAAAATCCTGAAATCCCATTTGAAATTTCAATCACCGAAAAATTCCGTCTCGGGCTCAATAATAATCCCTTGTCTTGTCTAAACGGTCGTCGTACGACACAGAATCTCCGGCTCGCTCAGACTGGACATCGGCTCTACATTACAGCCTAATGGGTTTCTCACAGAGTCCCTAGTACTAGCATCTCACTACTAGGCTCATCTACTTAACGAACGCCCTAGGCCCCTGGCCCAGTTGGGCTTATTGTAGAGCCTTTCTCCAAGCGAGCACTGTGTGTGTGTGTGTGTGTGTCTGGACCCCCCTGACCCCGTCTCTCCTGGTCCCTGTGTTGTGTGTCTGGACCCTCCTGACCCCCTCTCTCCTGGTCCCTGACCCCCTCTCTCCTGGTGCCTGACCTCCTGACCCCCTCTCTCCTGGTCCCTGACCCCCCTGACCCCGGTCTCTCCTGGTCCCTGTGCTTGCAGAGGGTCAGCTGGACCATGCGGTGCTGCTGCAGGTCATCAAGGAGCAGCAGGAGCAGCAGAAGCGGCTCCTGGACCAGCAGGAGAAGCTGCTGGCGGTGATCCAGGAGCAACACAAGGAGATCCACCAGAAGCTGCCCGGCGGTGGGTACCTGGCTGGCTGGCTGCACACCACACCACACCACACACACGTAGGGCTGTGCCCGGCGGTGGGTACCTGGCTGGCTGGCTGCACACCACACCACACCACACACACGTAGGGCTGGGCGGTGGGTACCTGGCTGGCTGCACACACCACACCACACACACGTAGGGCTGGGCCATATAGTGTGAAAGGAATCGGTATCACCATGATGATGATGATGATAAGGACTGTTTCCTCTCCTTTCGAGATATATATATATTAGTGCTGTCAGGCGATTAAAAAAAAATCAAATTAATTACAGGATTTGTAATTAATTAATCTAATTAATCGCATTTTAATCGCATAACCATTTTAGGCCTGATATTCTATATTCTATAATAATATTTCAAATGGCATGTGTCCGGATGGCAGAATTCAGTACTGTATCTACAAAACCTTCTGTTTAATCATCTTCCATTTATTCATTTGCTTAGATTTTTCAGGTCTGGTCAATTTGAGCATTTAGTCTTATTCACAGTCAAAGATAAGAAATTTTTTTATTGATATTCTCATTTGGTTCATTACAATTGACTCAAGCCTGGTAACAGACACAGTATTTCTGACACTGGGAATACATTCCCTGAGATCCATAGATGTCCCTAGAATCAGATACCAAGAACATGCAAATGGACCATATTAAAAAAAAGTCTGTAAATGTGTATTCTACGTTCTTATGGAATGAATGAAAAAAAAATATTAAAAAGAAAAAGAAAAATGTTTTAATTAATTTTGAGTTAATTTTCATAACGTGATAATTTGCTGTGTAATTCATTAATCTAATTAACGCGATAAACTGACAGCCCTAATATATATATAAAGTATGTGAAATCATGCGTTGTGTAAGCCTTTCGTTTGACGTTAATGTCATTGAACTGCGTTGTAATGTAAAGTGACCTACAACCAAAACTGCAATTCATTATATTATACAGATGCTGGTATTGGATTGCAGAATGTTGGTATACCGTATATAGATGCTGGTATTGGATCGCAGGGTATTGATATGACCAAATCCAATCCAATTCATAGTATTCTTGTTGTAATTGCCAACCAATATGGCACCATACCGTTTAATGATCATCACCTGCTAGTTGCTTTACAATCATCTGTTGTTTACCGAGTGTCTGCAACGGAAATACTAGATTCATTTAAAATCTCTTTAAAGTTACATTTAACCTCAACATTAAGTAGATTAGTTTCACTCAACATAATATCACATCAAATTGAATTATTTTCTCTGAATACGTTTGTTTTGTAGTCGTTTCTTTGTTGCCGCCATCTTTATTGTTAGAACTAGTCTCGTTATATAGGCCGTCTCTGACTTGCATACAGTGTTTCCCACAGGATGTTGTGAGACTGTGGTGGGTGAACCTCGGACCCTCTATTTTAAAGTCAAACGCATCAATCTGGTGCACTTTGAGAGCAAAATAAAGAGGCTAGATCTATGATGAACTTTGTGCTCAAAACACAAAATCAACTAGACTACCCAATCCTCTCCTCGAAGCACCCCGGCCGTTCCATGTATTTGTTAAATTCCACCGCCAGCACACCTGATTCAACTTAACTAGCCCTTTTATTAGTTGAATCAGGTGTGCTGGTGGTGGAATTTAACCAATACATGGAACGGCTGGGGTGCTTTGAGGAGAGGATTGGGAAGCACTGGACTAGAGCAGACATTTGAGCCATCAAAGAAATGAAAATAAAATAATATACTGGATTACTATTACGACTACTACCACTGCCAATACTACTGATACATCCCTATCGAAAAACTTTATATTTAAAATATATATACAAAATAATAATAATAATAATAATAATATTTTTTTAATTATGTTTTTTTCAATTTTCGGTTAAAACTGTGGCGGGACAAAATATGTGTCGGGCCGCCACAGTCTCTAGGTAATTAATGGGAAACACTGACACAGCTCACAGATTCTGTAACCGTTGACTGATTTCTTTAGAGGGAGCCCCTGAAGCCGAGGCAGAGAAGGCCCCCCAGGAGCACCTGGAGGCCATGGAGGGCGGAGCGGTGAAGAAGCCCAACGACGCGGCCCAAGGGGGGGGCCAAGACCCCAACCTGGCCGGAGCCCCGCAGGCCGCCGTGGCGGCGGAGCCTCAGGGCGTGCCCCAGAATCTGGCCCCGGCCGAGGGGAAGAAGAGCACCGAGGAACGGGCCCCCGAGGTGGAGAACCCAGCGGCTTACAAGGAAGACGTCCCGGCTCTACCCAAGCCAGCGGTGGTGGTGGTGGAAGCCCATAAGGACAGGGAGCTGGGGGCTAGGGGCGTCCCTCTGGGTCAGAAGGGGAAGAGAGACCAGGTAGTCCTGCCCGAGGAGGAGGAGAGAGGCCTGGAGAAGGAGAAGACGGAGAGGGAGAGAGCCGGCAAAGACAGGATAGAGAAGGAGGTGCTGGCGATGGTGGAGAAGGAGCGGCTGGAGAGGATCGAGAAGGAGAAGATCGTGAAGGAGGTGGAGGCCCGTGTGGAGAAGGAGCGCCTGGACAGGGAGAAGCGGGAGCAGCTGGCCCGAGACCAGGAGCTGGAGAGGGCGGCGCGGCTGGAGAAGGAGAGAGCGGCCAGGGAGAGAGCGGAGCGAGAGAGGCTAGCGGAGGAGAGGGCGGCCAAGGAGCTGGCGGAGAGAGAGGAGAGGGAGAGGCTGAAGAAGGAGAGAGCGGAGGAGGAGAAAGTGGACAACGAAGTGGCGGAGCGAGTGAGGAAAGAGGCGGAGCTTGAGGAGACGAGGAAGAGGCTGGCCCAACTGGAGCTGGCCAATAAGGTGGCAGATGATGATGAGGCGGTCGGGGCGGCTGAAGGCGATGCTCTGAAGAAAGGTGGGCGGGACCTCAAAGAGAAACCCGTCCCTCGAGCTCTGGACGACGACGACGGCGCCGCCGCCCCCGTAGAGAAGTCCCGGACCCAGGAGGACACGGACCTGAAGAGGAGGCGCCGGGCGCTCGAGGAGGCCGGGGGGGCGCCCAGAGGGGGGATGATGCCTGAGCAGCCGGAGTCCCTGCTGGAGCTGCTGGGGGGCGACTCCGCCGACCTGCACGCGGCCCTGGAGGGACGGCTGCTGCTCGGGGGAGCGATGGTTCACACGCGACAGCTCCAGGCCACGGAGGGCGAGGAGAAGGTGTAAACGTGGTGCTCTTTTTTCCATATTCGTCGTGCACGCACACATATACATAAGGGGTGGACTTGGCAAATCATACGCAAGCCCTAAACACACACACACACACACACGCACACCAACCATACCTGTAGAATTGCTGTGGACCAGAATCCCGCTGCCTTACCGTGTGTCGCCTGCCTTCAAAGCCTGTTACTGACTCAGTGTGACTGACCTCCAGAGACCTTGTGACAACAGGTGAGCTCCCCCTCCTCCTGCCACTTTATTCAGGTTTGACTAAAGCAGGTTGTGGTGCGGCTAGTGGCTACTACAGGGACCATATTAAACAGGGTGTCCTCGCTTTTTTTTTTTGCTACTAAACCACCAAACGCTAGTTTTACAAAGAGCGCTTGATCGGTGGTTCAAGAGTGTTGTGATGATGGGAGCTCGGCAAATATATATTGTAAAGAGTATAATAATATTGTAACATTTTAGATTTCGCTTTGATATTGTATATTACTCCTCTACTACACACATAATCCAAAGTATCTATTGAAGAGCTATATGTAAATATTAACTTATTTGATTTTCTTGGATGGTGAATGTTTTGTGTGGGTCAGTGCTGAAATGTGTGTAAGTCTATGCAAGGACCATACTAGGTTTCTGAGTGCGCAAATATCCAACGGCTGTATTTGAGTCACTTTAATTCCCTTGTATTTCCCTAGTGTTGTTGTCTTCGACTCTGTAAGAGGTTACAGTCTTTGTGTTGTTTAAGTTCTCTGTGCTGGTTCCGTTAGGATCATCCCCTGTAGTTTTGTGTTCGCCCTTCCCTTTGCTGTGTGTAAGATGTAAATACTGTTATTTGCTCTAAAACGGTTGAATGGTCAACGATTGCGGTTTATTCTTTTCTTTTCTTTCCCAATTTACATTTCTCCAAGTACAGGATATCATTTGGGTTTTCAGGCAAGTTTGAGAAATATTCTGTCCAAGCTGTATTATTTTTGTTTTAGCAATGGAACTAAGTGAGGAGAGAGCTGGAACTAATTCCACTGTGGAAACTTACCAGATGTCGTGTAGTAGTGTAGCCTTATCTTTTTGTAATCTCTGGTAATATGAAACGGCTTGGATCGAAGAGTTCTGGATCTGTTAACCTTTTATCTATTCATCTTTATTCTGTTTCATGTGTATTATCTATTATTCAACTTTGTTGATTTCTGTCAGTGCCTTACAGTACATATTCACATTACATATGTGGCAGCAGTGATGTTTTATGAAATAGAAATGTTTTTTTGTGATCACTGTCTTTTGTCTTTGACTCCATTGTGCCTCTTGACTTATCTGTGAAATATAAAAATCAAACAGATTTGTAAAAATGTGTTAGGGTAAAATTGTGGAAGCAAATACACTGTTTTGTGATTGTGTCTGTTGGCAGTTTTCTAATACCCGTCCTCAAATTGACCTACCTCAAATCCCGCCCCTTTTTTCTTGATCCTCCAATCACACTTTCCTCGGACAAGCAGCGGCCGTGATAGGAGGATCAAGAAAAGAGGGCGGGGTTTGAGGTAGGTCAATTCCTCTGAGTCAGCACTCGACAGATGTATTCTCGCTTTGTACCAGATGTTATTTTTCTGAAGATTTTTTTCTAAACGCTGTATTTTTGAACATGTGTAAAATAAAACTTATGACCAAAAAAATAAAGTGGTGATGTAGATGTCGGTTCACTAAATGATAGCGAGAGTATACAAAATAAGCCATTTTATTCACATTTCTACAGTACATAACTGACGTCCGCTGTCTGAACCATTATTATGAAAGAAGAATACTAGGCTACCTTGTAGAATAGGTGGTGCCACTTGTAAAAGGACCCATTTGAAGTAGAGTGACTTAAACTGGCATGAGTTTACACACCAAGGGGCTACTACTGCACGGTTCCTTCAACCTCATTCCACTCCTAGGCACAGCCACAAAACGGAACAGTCTCTCTTCACCAATCGTGTCGGTTGATGTTGCCGTGTCAACAATATACTCGACACAACATACACAGAGCATCACGTTCAGTCAGAGAGCACTAGGCGGTCATCGTGCTATGTGGTTGAGAGTTGGAGCATCTGTTTCGGTCATCAGTTGCGGTCTTTCCATAGGTCTGCCGTTGTCACACCGCGCTATAATGTCCAGAGTATATATACATATATATATATATATATATAAGGAAGAGGAACTCCTCCCCCTAGTGTGAAGTCGTGGAATGGTTTTGTGGATTCCATTCACAGAATAGACACTATTTTGCTCCCTTCTTGGCCTGTAAAAGGAAAAAGAGGATTAAAAAAAAAAAACACTGTATAATCGCACAAGATTAAGGGTCAATGTATTGGCAGTATTGTATACTGGACTTGATGCTCACTGCAGTTGTAAAGCAGGTCTTCAGTGCTTCAAACTCCTTCGCACACATGTCCCTTTTCAGCTCTTGTCGACCTGTGGTAGTAGCTTTCACACACTTCCCATAAACTGCTGCCTGAGACACACAGGATATAATATATATATATATATATATATATATATATATATATATATATAACTTTATTTATATATATATATATATATATAACTTTATTTATATAGCACCTTTCATACATGGATTGCAGCTCAAATTGCTTCACAGCAAATTGCATAAAATGAATGAACATATAGGCATAAAATGTTCATACAGTTGACGGAATAAAAGCAATGCATAAAGTGCAGACATAATAATGGGTATAAAAGATGATACAAAAAATTGTGCAATGTAGCAAGTGCAGACATAAGAATAGGCATAAAATAAGTACAATAAGTACAGTGTTGCTCGAAAGCATGTGAACCCCCCTCCGGAACAGCCAGCCAGTCTGAATGAATGAATGGATGAAAACTTTATTAACAGATTGCAGAATGGGTACAATACAGTACGGCTCAATACACACAATTGTTAAGGGGATGCAGACCAGAGAAAGACTTTCGTCTTGTTTACATCAGGGTCCCCCATTTTCAATTCATAGTGCGTAGTCCCCCAAAATATAGATATTGGGCAGAGACCGAGGCATCATAAGACTTAACATTTCATTCAGATAATAGTCTTGTGAGATTGATTGGGGGCAGGTACAGTAGGCAGCAGCACGTCTCCCACCTAGAAGACACAAACTGCAATATGTGTACCAACTAGATGTCATGTTTTTTTTTTTTTAACTAAACATTGAAACCCCAGTCCCCTCTCTCTCTCACCTCTCCTCCACATTGGGCGAACAGCTCGGGGAAACGTCTCATCCGTTCACGGCTGCGGGTCCAGACATTCATCCCTGATGACATGATGCTGCTGCTGCTCGTCCTTGAGTTGTTGTTGTTGTTGTGAGGAGGAGCAGCAAGCTGTTGTCAACAGATGGAGGAGGAGACACACACTGTCACAGTTACCGTTTGGGTTGTTTGACAGACAGCTGGCAAAGACAGTAGAGTCAAGAAGAACATACTATTTATTTCCAGATGTTTAGTGGTTTAGATACAACACATAAGGAAGCACTTTAAATAAATTAGAATAGAATATTTATTGTGATTGATTGACAACTTTATTAACAGATTGCAGAATGGGTACAATACAGTACGGCTCAATACACACAATTGTTAAGGGGATGCAGACCAGAGAAAGACTTTCGTCTTGTTTACATCAGGGTCCCCCATTTTCAATTCATCATAACATATATGACATATACATGACATACAGATAGACAGTACTGCTACATCTATACATTTATGACATACCAGATTTGCAAATACAGCAAACCTTGTCATTGTTGGTACAACGAAATTGGGTTTAGAGCATCACCACTGGCATACAAACATACTGAATATAGCATGTGCAAAATAATAATATAATATCAATGTCCCAAATGTCCTCAATAATAATAATATAACATCATCAATGTCCCAAACATCCGGGCAACAATGTTTATCAACCACTGTGACATTGGTACACCACGAGTCATTATTAATATAGATGCACAGACCTCCTATCTTCTTACTGTACCTGAGTCCGACGTTCTATCGGCTCGTCAAACCTTGGAGAAAACGAGTGTGTTTATAAAACCATAGAACTGTATACAAAATCTGTCACCCTGCGCGGCGCCATATTGTTGACCCCCCCGTCATCAAGGAAACGATGGGGATGATGACGTCTCGGGACGTGATTCGCTCAGCTTCTTTGCGTCCATCACAGAGCGAGCTCCAGTTGATGATTCGCTAGGGGCTCGGTTTACGCTTAATGCGAAAGACCAATCGAAACGCGGGGTTCCTCCTAGCTGTCATCACAAGCCCCGCCCTCCCCGTCCCAACCCGGAAGCGAGGAAGATGAGCAGCAGCCTGCAGTCAGGATTCTTGCAAAATCATGGCAACATTTATGGAACGACTTGCCTTTCTTCAGAAAGTAAGTACCGTTTTAGCTAATATTATTGCTGTGTAATATCGTTTAAGGTTAGAACGGAGACGTCATGTACGTAAGATAGTGATTTATTTGGCTCTGTTTTGGTTGTGCCAGGCCCAGACACTAGTTTGCTGCCCTAGCTGTAGCTGGAATGCTAACTAGGATCCGCATAATAAACACATCCAGATATTTATTAATATCATTGCATGCCATGATGTACTGTACCCTCGAGCTTGTTGTCAGTTTGCTTTGACAATAGTGATCAACAGATAGACTGTTCTCCGCCATGTGAATGAGCCGGGCAGTATATTCTCTGTTAAGATCTCTGGGTAACAGTACTGTATATTTGCATGATCATATATGTCACAAATGTAACAGTACTATATACCTGTATCTGTATGTCATGTATGTCATAATTGTCATTATTTCATGTATGTTGTGTATGTGATGAATTGAAAATGGGGGACCCTGATGTAAACAATACAAACGTCTTTGGTCTGCATCCCCTTAACAATTGTGTGTATTGAGCTGTACTGTATTGTACCCCATTCTGCAATCTGTTAATAAAGTTTTCAATCAATCAATCAATCATAGCCTTTGGTGGCTTCGCTGATGTAAACTGGAACCTGGACCACAGATTTTGGTGTCTCTGGCCATCCATTCTTTGATTGATTGATTGATTGATTGATTGATTGATTGATTGAAAACTTTATTAACAGATTGCAGAATGGGTACAATACAGTACGGCTCAATACACACAATTGTTAAGGGGATGCAGACCAGAGAAAGACTTTCGTCTTGTTTTTTACATCAGGGTCCCCCATTTTCAATTCATCATAAATTTGAATGTGATTTTGTGAAATTTGATATGAACTCAAGGTGCCAACTCTGATGAAGGCCACAGCAGATGATGAGAACCCCTGCCCTGGCTACCTCTTCCAAGAGATTGGAAGTATCCTTTAAACAGCTGCTGTTGTCGTCATCGTGGTCATTATTGAGCTATTTATCCCCTTGCACTGAAAAAGCATATGACTCTGTTTTTAAATGGCTTTGGACGGCCCAAGTATTTGCAGTTGGCAAGTTCATCTAAATCGCTTGAGAAACCACTCAACCTCTACTGTCTTTAACGATGAGTGAACACAACCCTCCAACTTACCATTTTTAGATAATAAAGTGAAAACATTGTTCCTTATTAGGGGTGTAACGGTACACAAAAACCACGGTTCGGTACGTACCTCGGTTTTGAAGCCGCGGTTCGGTACGGGTTTTCTCATCTAAACTGTCAAACCGCATAAAACGATGACGAAAGGGTTGTCAAGGCTCTCGTCGCGCGTACTGCTTACATCACAGGCGTGCGCCAGTAGCCTAGAAGCGTAAACAAAGCATGTCTGATTCTATCCATGGCGATCACCTGAAGGCTACATTGGCAGTACTTTTAAATACACAAGAATCTGTCCCGCGGCGTGACTGGACCCACTGTCTGTGAGTGACTCTGCTTTGGTCCAATCACATTACCCACCCACAGTCTGCGAATAAGAGGCAGAGTAGGGCGGGTCTTCACAGCACGTCATGTGACATATGCGCCAATCGTGTGACAGCGGGGCTCAGTCGTCTGGAGTCGTTACAGCCTCGTCTGCACGGGGAATTCCATCCCAAAAACGATAGTCTAAACGCAAAATTAAAAGTGAAACCGTAAGACGACTTTTGCGGTTTCTGTTCAGACTCTCTCCGTCTAAACGTAGCCTGAAACGGTTCGGTACGGATACGTGTACCTTTACACCCCTATTCCTTATAAAACTTAAAACTGACTTGTGAGGTTCTTCATCTGAGATACTCAATTGTCAAACCAGCTTAAGTTCTTCTGATTACACTTCTGGTCATAGTCTTACAAAATAATAATAATAATAATAATAATAATAATAATAATAATAATAATAATAATAATAATAATAATAATAATAATAATAATAATAATAATAATAATAATAATAATAATAATAATAATATAATAATAATAATAATAATAATAATAATAATAATAATAATAATAAAATCTAAACATTAGTGAAGTCTATCCAAGAGAGTTTTCTAATGCAGACTTGACTTGATGCAATTGATTGATTGATTGATTGACAACTTTATTAACAGATTGCAGAATGGGTACAATACAGTACGGCTCAATAAACACAATTGTTAAGGGGATGCAGACCAGAGAAAGACTTTCGTCTTGTTTACATCAGGGTCCCCCATTTTCAACTCATAATGACATTAATGACATACGCAACATACAGATATATATCATGACATTTCTGACATACAAGATACATACATGACATATACAGGTATACAGGGACTAAACACGTTTCGCAATTATGCCACATCAATGTGGAACGCCCTACCTAAAGCTGTAAAGGAATGTGAATCACTACCCACTTTCAAAAACACTCTCAAAGAACACCTACGGGAGACTGCAATTCGAAACTGGCCCCTACAAATGTCCTAACCCAGTTGTACAGTAAATTACCATGTATGGCTTTGTCAGTATTCCAATGTACAGTGTACAGTGTCCCCTACCCAACCCCCCCCCCCCCCCACCCCACCTCCAATGTACAGCCCCCCCCCACCCACCCACCCAACCCCACCCCACCTACCCAACCTCCTCCAATGTACAGTTTCTACGTCAAATGTATATACACTCTTTTTCTGGACTCTTTTCGTATCACAAACAGTACTGTATTTGCAAATCTGGTATGTCATAAATGTATAGATGTAGCAGTACTGTATCTGTATGTCATGTATGTCATATATGTTATGATGAATTGAAAATGGGGGACCCTGATGTAAACAAGACGAAAGTCTTTCTCTGGTCTGCATCCCCTTAACAATTGTGTGTATTGAGCTGTACTGTACTGTACCCATTCTGCAATCTGTTAATAAACTTTTCAATCAATCAATACAGTACTGTTACATTTTTGACATACAAGATATGCAAATATACAGTACTGTTAACACTTTAACTGCCACACACAAGATATCTCGGGTTTATTAATATGTGGTTGAAAGCCACTCACGAGATTTCTCGGATTTTTTTTTTTTTTTTTTAAGCGATCTGAAATCATATTGCATCACGCGAGCCTACCCGAGTATACCCGAGCACCGCCGGCGATCATATGTGGAAAAAAGCGCCCCCTATCGTCTCCCAGATGACATAAGGGATTTTGGAATGGACTCAATGATGAAAATGGATGGGGAAAAAAATCCGGTACTCCACATTTTCCAGTCCACTGATCCAGCCGGGGTTATCACAGTTCATTCTGGAGCCTCTTGAGACCCGCGGAATCATGTACTGCACTGTACACACGGTGGATCTATACACTTATCGATTTTTTCGAATGGTGATCAGGAATTGGAATATACCAGTTGGATACCATCTGATGTCAGGTAAGGAATCTATGTTATCAGTGTTAGGATAATCAGACTAATTTTGATGAAGTTATAAGCTGTTTTGTGAAATGGGCTCTTTCGGTTTCACTGTAAAAGTCCAAGAGGAAATCAACGCGGCGATTATCCGTGCGCGGCCCGAATGTGCTTGCGTGCACGTATAATATTGATCATCTAGCGTTTATTTGAAAACGATTCATAAATAGGCCGACGAATATCAACGTTGTGGAATATTCCAGTAAAAGACTATTTTCATAGAATGGTCCAGAATGAACTGTTTTTTATCTCAAAACGGGTGCTTTTCTAAATGCTCTAAAACGGAAATGAAGCGATAAAAAACCAATCTGCCTTGACAGCACTGACTGGAAAATAGTCTTTGATAAGCGACGGGCAGATTAGACACATAGCCATAATTTAAAACATAGATTAGGCGATATTAACGTTAACATTGAAGTGGATGGTGGCATCAAGGGGGTAAAAAGGAAAACCCGGCGTGGCACTCAAAGTGTTATACAGAGATCCTAACAGAAAATATATACATATGAGGAGGAGGAAACAGTACATTAGGAGGGGGTGGGAGGGGGCGTTTGGACATTTACGAGGCCATACAGATATACAGATATATATCATGACATTTATGACAATACATGACATACAGGTATTACAGTACCTTTACATTTGTGACATACAATGGATGCTGACCTCTATCCAAGGGTTTTCTCATGCAGACTTGACTTGATGCAACATAGCCATGCAACCTGCACAGTCAAAATGTTTTAAGATGTGGATAAATAAGGTGGCTACAAAAGCTTTCAATTTCCATAAAGATGCTCTACTACTGCATCCATAAAACAGATGCATTGAAAATAAAATCTGTGAGTGCAAATGGAGTCTTCTAAATAGGTGGGTGAGTTCATCAGTTTTCATACTAAGCTATTTCACATGAAACTAGAAAGGTGTCTAGTTCCACACAGTTTGTCATCCTCTGTAGTTTGACACAACACGGCATGCAGATCACCTTTATTTATAGTAAAACACAAGGTACCTGTGCCGTAATGATAAGGCTACACATTCAATAAAGAAACCCAATCCCATTGGCAAAAGAAAGACTTAGTTAGCATGCTGCATGCCTATAAATATGTATCATTATGGAACTACAGACTATGAATGTACATGACCCCCAAACAGCATTGCCAACTTCAACAGACCCCAGTGCCCCATGAAGTCCGCTCCAGGTTTTGACAATGCCGACGCTACATTCCCTAGTATCCCTACCACATGGCCCCTAATGGCCACCACACCCCAACGTGTAGATCAGCGGTTCTCAAACTACGGGTCGTGACCCAAAGTGGGGTCGTGGGTAGGTGACAGTGGGGGTCTCGCATTGGCGAGAAAAAAATTTAAATCAATATATATATATATATTTTTTTATCCACTTTTTCTCCCATTTTCTATATTTTCTCCCATCCGAATTTCGTATCATCCAATTCAACCCTCCCCTGTCACGAACACTGTTTCTTGCCTCCCACAAGCCGGCTGCAATGTGGACTAAGTCATACATAGCACGAGTCCCCTCCGGTACTTGAGGTAACAGCAGTCGCATCTTTTCACCTGCGCAGCTCGATCTCTCAGTGGCGAGGAGTAACGCGTGGGAGGCTCACGCTGCCCCCGACACTTCCTGATTCTACTGCGCAGGCGCACCAACCGACCTGTAGGAGTCGCTGTCCACAACGCCCGATCCCCACCCATCAGTTTCCCACCCCCTAATACGGCCAATGTGTATTAGTACGGACGACCAGCTAAACTGAAAACAATGTGGAGCGCTGGGCTCGAACAGGCGAACCCAGCGTCTCTGCATTTGTGGCGAGCGCCTTGCCCACTACGCCACGTAGCCGCCCAAATCAATATATATTTTTTTATGTTCTGGCAACATATGTTTTGCTAAAATATGCCTCCTTTTATAAATGTGTATTGATAACATAGTGCTGTAATAAAACGGTTCTAATAAATATGCATGATCAAGTTCAACAACGTGTGCTCACTGCTTTTATTTTGATATCCCTTTAATTCCACGTTGAAATTATGCGATACATTAAGCGTGGGGTCGCCAAAGAGAAATCCTAAATAAAATGGGGCCGTGTGTATAAAAAAGTTTGAGAACCCCTGGTGTAGATAGATAGGCAGTGAGAGCCATCGTATCACCAGGGTTATCAAGTGGGCAGTGGGCACCTCCCCTCACTGGCGTCTCCTCCAGTTAGACCCACGCCACCTCGGGAAGGCTCGCCAGTGGGTTCCAGGCAGCGTCCCAGAACCCCCCCTCCATGCAGAACTTCCTTGTGTTATCCCATCCTTATGGACTAGTCCTGATAACAATAACACACATGACACAGAAACAACAGAGAAGGAAAGGAATACTCTTACCCCATGGGTGGGAATCGCCAGAGACCTCACGATACGATACTATCGCGATATACAAAATATATCGCTATACGCTGAAAATATTGCAATATTTTTTTTGCTTAAATTTAATTTATTACCTTTTTCCAACTGCAAAGTAAAACTTTGTCAACATGTTTTATCTACTAAAATAAAGTTCACTCTGTTCATCTCACTTCAATAATTTTTTATTCCAGAACATGGTATTTTCTCAAGCAGACAGATGTCAACTGTAATCTGTGTTGCATCTACCTGACAAACTGAACTGTTTGTATTACAGTCATATTCCATGTGTGTGTGTGTGTGTGGACTACTGTACTATTACAGGTATTGAAATGAACAATGCAACTTCCTTATATAATAATAAAAAAAATAAATTATGAATAATTAAATATCTATACTTGACGTCCCTGTATCGATACAGTATCGCCACGCAAAGTATCGCGATACTACTACGTATCGATTTTCCCCCCCCACCCCTACTCTTACCCTTTGTGTACTTTGGCTAACATCATTTCTCCTCAACCAAATCCACTGACGTCCTTTCAACTTTGATCACCACCAAGCTATTTCATGTGAAACTAGAGAACCAAGGGTGTCTGCTTTCAAACAGTAGGGCTGTTTGTCATCCTCGGTAGTTTGATGACAACACTGACTGCATGCAGGCAGCCAGGTCACCTGGCTTAAGTCATATATACTGTAAATACAGTGCTGTGGAGCTTAGTTGTGTCCTTAACCAGCATGACGCTGCAGAAACCTCCCACGAGTCTCCAGGTTGTGGTCAGTGTTTGTTGGAATATCTTCTGGAGAGGCTGCAGGTCGATTCCTGTCATGTCAAACTTAAGGTGAGACCAGTGTGTGAGCGTGTGAATTTCATGGAATAAACACATCGAGTCTGAACGGTCGTCATGTTATGGTCTGTTTTGATTGATTGAAAACTGTATTAACAGATTGCAGAATGGGTACAATACAGTACGGCTCAATACACACAATTGTTAAGTTGTTAAGGGGATGCAGACCAGAGAAAGACTTTCGTCTTGTTTACATCAGGGTCCCCCATTTTCAATTCATCATAACATATATGACACACATGACATACAGATAGACAGTACTGCTACATCTATACATTTATGACATACCAGATTTACAAATACAGTACTGTTTGTGATACAAAAAGAGAGTATATACATTTGACGTAGGAACTGTACATTGGAGGAGGTGGGGTGGGGGGTGGACTACATTGGAGGTGAGGTGGGGGGGGGACTGTACAACTGTACAAGCAAAACTGTACATTGGAATATCGACGAAACCTTACTTGGTCCCAAGAAGAGGGTGTCTCATGTATTATTGGGTTAGGACATTTACTGTACATTTACAGCGGCCAGTTTCGAATCGCAGTCTCCCGTTAGGTGCTGTAATAGTGAAGACTGTTTTGACTCAACCGTTATGTGCTTATCCCACAAAATGTAATTTGGTATGAGTCTACATGGTTTTCACTCCAAACAATCAAATATCATACTGATGTTATCTTTTTACGGTTAACTTTATTTGTATAGCACCTTTCATACAAAAATTGCAGCTCAGTGCTACACAGCACTTTAATGTCTTTCTCCTATTACCCTGCCCATACCTGTACATCCCCTCCCCCCTCTTCCATGCTGCTACAACAAGGAACATCTTATCTTAGCCATGGAAGTTGATGGGGACAGGATGTGAAGCCCAGATTACTTGGAACTTCCAGAGAAAATGAGTTTAGCTTAACTGTATAATATTTCAGTCCCTTTTAATAACGGCCTTAGACAGGGGCTTGTTAAGACGATAATTGGCATAACATAACTTTATTTGTATAGCACCGTTCATAAAGAAATTGCAGCTCAAAGTGCTTCACAGCACTAAAATTACAGGCATAAAATGAGCAATGCATGAAGTGCAGACAATATAAAAGAAACATGTAAAACAAGCATAACAAAGATAGCAGCAAAGTGGACAAGGTTTTTCACATTAGGTCGCATCTAACATCCCAATAGGCCTCCTTGTTTATGGGTTTGATTCGGTTTTAAAATAGACGGTAATAAAAAGATTCAAATAGAATAGATAGAGTAAAATAGTGCAATAAAAAAGAAGGCACTAGAAGATAGAACAGAAGAAAATGAAGGCACTATATATGTAATAGTCCCTAAGAGATGTTTAGTCTCTCTCTCTTAGAACTCTCTTGGTGTAAAGTTGTGGAATTCTCTCCATAGCAAGCTTAAGGGATGTAATAGTGTTTGTCAATTCAAAAAGAATTATAAAAAAAGAAAAAATTAGTCAGTATGAAAGTCAAATGTGATCTGAATAGTGAGATATTTTCCTTTTTTTTCTTTTATTTATTATTATTATTATTATTATTATTATTATTATTATTATTATTATTATTATTATTATTATTATTATTATTATTATTATTATTATTATTATTATTATTATTATTATTATTATTATTATTATTATTAAAATGTTTCTTGTTTAAACTGTGGATTGTTTGTTTCTTTGTATAATGGTATAAATGATTATTTGTGTAAATTAGGTTGTACGCCGACCATCAAGTAATACTTGTTTAGTTTAGGAATAAGGGGCAGGTAACTATAAGATGTATTCTTCTTCCTGCTCCTTTTGTCCATGGTATGGTATTTATGATTTTGTATGAAAAACTCTATGATTGTATTGTTTCCATGTGGCAAATAAAAACTCTGAAGCTGAATCTGAATCTTAGAGGCTTGTGTTGTTTCAGGTTCTGAAGATCTTTGTGCATCTCTGTGGCCACGGCTCCGGCCACTTCCTCACAGAACTCAGAAGGAACTCCACCTTCATACAGCAAGCATCAGGTTAGATCCATAACCCCCCCTACCTCTGTTGCTATGGACAAACTCTGAACTTTGATATTGAGGTCTTGTAATTGTGTATTTATGTATTTAACTACATGTAGTATGTATGTAATGTAAGTGATGTTCTATGTTGGAACTATGCTGTAACATGCTGCACTGAAATCAAATTCCACCAGCCTGGCTGGGTGGTCATTAAAGATAATTGAATTGAGATGCAGCAGGTCTTTCACACTGTTCACTGTTACGGCTGGTTTCAACTTACATCGACAACACACACCGCTTTCTCCAACTGACTACAGCTGATTTCTGGCCAGCTGTCTCTACAGCTGTACTCTGTTTATTTCTCTCACATTTGTATATTCAGTTAACAGTCTGTAGTGTGGTAGTGAAAGGGTTAACCGTCTGTAGTTTGGTAGTGAAAGGATTAACCGTCTGTAGTGTGGTAGTGAAAGGGTTAACCCTTTGTAGTGTGGTAGTGAAAGATTAACCTTCTGTAGTGTGGTAGTGAAAGGTTAACCTTCTGTAGTGTGGTATTGAAAGGGTTAACTATGTAGTGGTAGTGAAAGGGTTAACCTTCTCTAGTGAAAGGGTTAACCGTCTGTAGTGTGGTAGTGAAAGGGTTAACCTTCTGTGGTGTGGTAGAGAAAGTGTTAACCGTCTGTAGTGTGGTAGTGACAGGGTTAACCGTCTGTAGTGTGGTAGTGAAATGTTAACCCTTTGTAGTGGTAGTGAAAGGGTTAACCGGCTGTAGTATGG